>NC_060251.1:57628064-57838573 GCF_921293095.1 Ischnura elegans | reverse complement strand
TGTAAAATTCATACAAAAAATGAGAGGAAAACAGTAGTCTAGTTCACTAGCGCAGACAGGATTTTGAAATGGATTAGGGGGTTTCGGGACCTTTCCGGGGTGTATGAAAGACGCCCAAGGGCAAATGGGGTTCCGGCGATTTTTTATCCTGAAAACGTAATTTTTAGGACTCAAAAATAGTAAATTGTACGATTATTTATTGAAATAAAATATTTTTTATACACCGAGGCTATCTTACTCGTTTTTGGCGCCTCTTTCGTAGGCTCAAGGGGGGTGCGGGGTTGTAACCCGTAAAACCCACCCGTGGCTAGGCAACTAGTCTTTTTTTACACTTTATCAATTAAAAATTCTAACAATAATACTATATTTGAATTAACGAAAAGGAGATGGCACTTTTCTATAAATTTATTGAGTAACGTGCGAAGCGTTTCTACCGTTAGGTATTTCTTAAGTATACACTGAGTGTAAAATTTAAAATTTGTGGAGAAACGCCATTTACTTTCCAGTAACTCAGGATTTCCTTCACTATATCTTGCCTGCCTCAGTCACTCTGATGTTATATTTCAGCAACAAAGACGACAATAATATTTCACCAGGATCGATCTACAACCGTCAAAGCGCGAATAGAGGATAATTTTAACGGCAGACCTAAAATTAACTAACCAAACAATATTGCTCACTGAAGGCTTTCCAGTCTCACCAAAGAGATTATTCAGACATCCCACAAGTCATAACACTGTATCCTTCAATAATGAACAAAACATCATACTCCAACACAAAGTTAAAAAGAACAATTGGATGGTAAATTTATTTCAAGTTGACGAGATTGACAGAAATGGTATCACTTAGTATTTCCAGCCATTTCATAGACCAAGAATATTACCGTGAGAGAAATAAAGGAAATATAGAATAGAAGTTAATATTATACCTCGTAGTTTATTCCATTTTATATTTTACCCAGATATTCCATAAACACTGACAATGAGATTGAATATGTGTGCTTTCCGAATGTTATCCAACTCACCATTTTGTCACAGTTGTCCTAGTGGTCTCGAGAAATCAAATCCCCGCGGAGAGAATTGGCATGGGCAGAGCTAGAGAGCCAGAAATCTGGAAAATACCTGCAACAAGAGGACCATATGGGTAAAATTACGAAAAATTCAGAAACATACGGGATATAAAACGAGTTTGGCGAAGGACAATTTCAGTTACCAAGTCTGAAAGCGCATTTCTTACGTGACTCATTGGAACACACAAGGATAAAAAAACAACGTAAAAAGCTAATTTCTTAGCGCAAGAATATCCACAAAATAAACACTCCTTCCAGTGGACTCCAAAAAATTCGGCCGGAAGGATCTACGGAAAAAAATAATATCACACCTCTACGAGATGAAATAGTTGCAAGACCTTTCAATGTGGAAACGTCATCAACATGACGCTGCCGCGTTAAAATATGCTTAAAAATATATATCTTATGAGCATTACGTGGCTTTTCATATTCCGATAAATTCTATTGCGTCACATATCAACTAAGTGCGTTGGCTACATATAATATTTTAGATAAATTACTAAAAAGTAGTTTCCGACACAAAGTACCTGGGCCCAGGAGAATGGAATACGAGCAGAACTCGGAGAAAATGAGCGCAGAAATGAATCGCAACAAGTGCGAGGAAGGAGAGGCGCCACCGTCGCGTCCGCGAAGCACTTCGATTTCTCTTCCGTCGCTACCGAAGATCTAACAACTGTACGATATGTCCACACGAATAAAAGAAATTATATGACAATCAAAACACTTGCCGTCATTAAGCCTAGTATTATGAGCATGATAAAAAAGAAGAACACAATGGTAATTTCCACACTTTTAATGTCACAACTCAGCAACCGACCATGGTTTCAACACGTAAGTGTCATTTTCAAGGTGAAAAAAACCAGTACTCTCTCGGTATATATACCCAGGCCAAGGTAGGAGGTGGGGGCATATGGAATTAGGTGTGGGGGAGTGGGAGGGGAAACGGTTTTGGTAAACAAGTGAGTGAAGGACGAAAACATACATCGAGTGGATCGGAGTGAAGGTCAGGGTTTTGACGTCATGGGGATGCATTTTAACAAAGGAGAGTCGGTACAAAATAAAACATCATTACAAAGTCCATCCGGGCTGTTGGCAATTTCGAATTTTTCCATAATTTAAGCCCTTTGTCAATACAATGTAAAATATGCATGTCCATATTGCTAAAATGGTTACAGAGGCATAAATGATTATCGAAACAAGATTTCCCGTCATTGTACATAAAACTTCTTCTATGTTCTTTCACTCTGTCTTTGAACCTTCTTCCAGTCTGACCAACATAACAAACTCCACAATCGTCACATTTTAATTACCATTGTGTTCTTCTTTTTATCATGGATATAAAGAACTTCCACAAAATCGAGCCGGATACGATTTTATAGTATTATGAGCTTAGGTTAAAGGGACTCTTAGCTCCCGCTCTTACATTCTTTCGTAGTGGCATTTTACTCGCAAAAACTTAGGCTAACGCATTAAATTTTCATAAAAATAATGTAGACTATTGCCAACATTTGATTGAATTTAAAACTTTAAAATTTTGCCTCAGTTTTTCTCATGTTAAAAACGTTTATGCTTATTTGAATTACAAACTTTAATTTGAATACTCTGAAATTTTCAAGATGATATCGTTGATAACTTCAGTTCTAAACGAGCCAAAAATGAAAGGTTGAGAGGGAGAGATACGTCCTCTAAAATGATGAGATGAATGGCATGAGAAATATTCAATAAAACAAGTCCAGTGCAAAGAATATTTTACCTCAATAGACCGATAATTATAATCGCCCAGATTGTCTTTCCAAAATAATTCTTAAATTTCACTGAAAACCCTTACTTTTATGGATTCATTTAAACGTAGTCTAAACGACTCGCTAAAAACCAATTGTTTCAAATTTTATGATTTATTATAAGGAAACATCATATAAACGATTGCGAATGAAAGAAAGATAACTTCATTCTTCCTAAAAAAGACATTTCTTCGATTTAATCTATTGTTATATATTCTATATTAAAAATTGTGTAAACTAGGTAATACATACCTGATGAACTTGAACGTATACATTACAAACGATATAAGTACGTGTAAATATGTAATTAGTCCAGTGTAAGTGTAGAAATTTCTTCCAAAAATGATAACCGTGGAGGTTCAATTACTAACTCTTGCCATATTACCACATGCACACAATAATGTTTAAAATGCTGCGGAAATTAATTGAATACTTTCACAATGGATAGCAGAAAAAAATTACGAAAATAGAATATCGCGCGAATAAGTCACAAAATCGAAAAGAACGATCAGACCTCGTGCAAAGGCTCAAGAAATCATTGTATTCCATTTAACAACAATATGACTTACGGCTCATAAATGCGCCGACGTTCCATAGTCCGAATGACATCGATAAAATCTTACTGCAACACACACATGGCAATTTCGACTGATCGCTTTACGTAAGGACGATACGGTTCGAAAAAAAATCATCCCGAGGCCAAGCCATCTGGAAGATAAGACTCCATCCTTCCGTTTCAGTGGAGAGAATGCAGTGCAATACGATGCTTAAAATAGCACCGGGAGCTTCATGAAGTGAGGACTTCAAGCGGAATTCGACAGGTTAATTTTAGCCATCAAAGTATTCGCAAAGAGGCTTTCTCACGATTTCAATGAGTGAACACCTCTTTTATTACCAACCTCTACAGTAATCAGAATTGTAACAATAAATATCTAGTACTGCGTTATGAACTATTTACACTTACCGAAAAACGTAAGGGTAAAAATCTTTTGTTACTGAGCGTCTAAATATGTCTATCTTGGCAACTTTGTCTTAATCCAAGGTTATATCAGATAAGAACATATTATAAACCGCAGAATTATTATTTTCCATTTTTAAAGCTCGATATTCATAGTTAAAAATGCAACCAGCAAACATTTACGAGGCATTCGTCGACTGCGAGTAAGCCCTAAAAGTGGACATCCGTCATTGTTCCGCCTACAACAAGGAAATCATTAAATTTCATGCGACTTCACAGAGATTTACCTCGGTATTGCCAGTGTATTAACCTAGTTTTCCACGCATAAAAAACACAACTACACTTCTGCGCTGGTTCATTCCACCAATACGTGACGCCACTCTGCATAAACGCAGTCACATGGTCAATCAGACTCGGAATATGCCCCAAACAAGCGAACCCTTTGGGACGAATCGCACCCAAGAATGATGATTCGACATCGCTAATGGACCGTTTCAATGGGCATCGCAGGACGCGAGGAAGGGTGACAAGGGAGGGTCAGTTGATGGCTCAGACTCCAAGGGATTGAACCGTAAAAAGCAAACGTATCGGAAGGTATGACCGGGCGTCGTCACGCCATTCCTCACGCGGCCTTACACATGTGAGTCGCCGGGAAAAAGGGCCCCGCGATGCCCACGCAGAAAACAACAATTGGAGAGGGGACATAAGAAGATTCCGAGGCCGAGTGATGAGAGAAAATAAAACAACGAGACAACGTATTTCAGTCCCACGCGTGCGTCATATCCTTAAACTTTAATAGCCATCGACTCGCAATCAAAATGATGCGAAGCACGAAAAGACACTATGGACCATTCCCGAGGAGGAGGAGGGCGCTGTAACGGGATAAATTGGCCGCGTGTCCGCTGGACCGTTCCATCCAACCTCGACAGATTGAAACGGCAAAACGGGCAGGGATCCCCAACGGGCGGCGGCGGATGCGGCCTCTGTCTGGGCGACCGAGGACGGCTTCCATCGGGAGATAGTTCAATTCCGAGCGGACAATTCTCCCTAAATATCTTTTGATTAATTGATTCGCGGAATCCAAATATCAACTTCACCACACGCTATTGAATAATATTAATTCCCATAGACCTTACTTTAATCGGACAATTTAAGGGATTAGGTGAAGGAAAAAGGAAGGCAAAGAAGTAAAACAATGAGCATACATCGAAAAAATAGCAATAAATTAATTTAATCTCAATATAAAAAGATAATTAAGGAACCCACGTTTTCACGTGGACCAAAATGAAGAAAATAAGCCGCCCTAACTTGGCCAAAAAGCCCGCGTCAAAATTTTACTGATAAAAGACTGCATTTTCAAAACCAAACGACGTGGAGCGCATTTACTCCACATACGACACAGGAGTGATATAAATTCATCATTCAACACTGGAGTGACTCATCATTTAGTTTGCCATCATTTATTTGAAAATTTAATTATAATGTTACGATGAAATTTATTGAGAAAGAATTTGACTAAAGATGAAGAAATGGATGCACACAGCTTTTTTTTTTTTTTTTTTTTTTTTGAAAATGTAATCTTATATCTGTAAACTCTTAACTTGGGACCTTGGGCCACGGCAGGGTTGCTCATTTTCTTCCTTTTAGTTCCAATAAAATCAAGGGCTTTGAATTACTTTTTTAATCTATTATAACATATTATCATTTTTAGCTTAAATAAAAGCGTGGTTTTCCCAGTGTTTTTTGATATAGTGTAATATCATGTTCTCATTTTTAGCCTGAAAGGATGGTAGACGCGCAAAGTCAACTAGTAAAAAATATTTTAAAATTTGGCGGGAAAGTAACACCTCCGCCAAGATTCCAACCTGGAATCTTCTGTTCAGTAGTTATGCACCAGATACCTATTGCGCTAGAGGGCACCTGTAAATATCACGAATTATTGAGGAAAGTTTCGTTTCTATCTGAATATTAAGCAGTACCAGACGAGAAAAAGACATTATTTCTTCGGGAGATGAGCGTTATTTACAAAATAAGAGATGACGCAACAGTATACAATAAAAAATCCCAAATAAATTATAAATATGAAAATATAGTAATCCCAAGTGTTATATACGTAAAATAATTAACTAGCAAGAATCTTCATGCTGCTTCTGAGATGAAATGGTGTCAGCCATTTGATGAACGCCGTGACTGTAGTGATACCTAAATACACGTGTGACATGCGGGTTGCAAACTCTTAAGGATTCCCGAAAAAAAGACGAGTCTGATATTACAGGTATGAAAACTAGTGTTTACAAACTGTGACACCACGAAGAATAATACCAATTTACAACTTCCAGAGTTGAAACAACTATTTTTATAATGTTACAAATCTATATTTTCGCACTGCGAAAACTAATCGAAGATTCGAACATTCGCCGCGTTCGATAGATTCTTCTCAAAGTAGAATGTGCATCATCGCTCAGAAACGGTTGGTTAAAAAGAATTAAATATAGACTCTTCTAATGATTGAGCACGACGACATCACTAAACGAAGAAATAATAACTACGCCCATTCAATTCTGTGAAAACATACACGCGAAAAATTAAACTCTTCTGCCACGGACTTCAATTTTTAAAATTCAGCACCACTAAAAATAATTTCCACAAATTTTTTTATCATTACCGAGATAACTAATTTAAAATAGGTTTTCATACTTTGGACAATGTTATAATGACACCACGAACGAAAAGCAACTGATAACTCAATTTTTATGAATTTGTATTCGGACAATACAGCATATTTTATGCACATCCAAGCACTGATATCTATATAAAAATGAGGCTATTATTTTGAAATGTAACAAAAAGTTGACCAATGAAGTTCGCAAAAAATCATGGATACAAGCCTATACATGGAATTAAACGTGAAATAGTTCCTCATGAAAACACTAGTTACCATTGAAACTGAGACGTAAGGAAACACTGAGCCGTCGGATAATTAGCAACGTACAATATTATATATTTCCTAACCAATTTAAGGTTTTCGGAAAAGGAAAGGGGACTGAGAATCGATTCCCCGACCTAACCATACCCTTAAGACATCCATGCCATAATTAACTCCCGAGGAATCACCAATTTCTGCAAATGCTGCCCTAACAACCTATCAAAGACCTCCTCAACGGACGTTCCAGTACCGCCTCCTTAATTCAGAGGGTTTATTCCCAAACCCATGAGAGAATTACTGATTTCTCAATAGAATGATAACTTGGCCTTGCATAAGCGGTATTTCAAGAAGGGCTATTTGGCAAACACCATTAGAAAGAGCCCTTGGTTTCACAGCCGCATACGAATCTCCTAACAAATATGCCTCTTTCAATCCTATCCCAAAAACTACATTTCACTCATTCGTGTTACAGTCGACACACCAATGCCTAAGCTGGAGAGTCTTCCAAAAACCGCATGAAGCTAAATTGATTCAATAACGGAGGAAGGCGAGATATAGTGGAAGGACATCCTGACTTAACGACAAAGAGATGGCGCTTTTCCATAAATTTGAAGCCATCTCTATCTCGTTAATTCTAAATTAATCCTCACATACATTTCTCCTTTCGGAGTGGTTCAGCCCCCAATGAAGTTAAAGATGCAAAAATAGGTCATTTATTTCGATTTTCCTACAAATATTTCCTGGTTAAACACTCTGAAAACCCCCTCCACAAATATTCACATAGGGACGCAACCAGATATAATTACTGGGATAATCATTAGGATTAATTAATTAGTATTGTGTTTCGGTAAATTTTTATACAGCTGGAATCATAAAACTACACTCGCCCACATTACCATTCCTGAACAGGTAGCAACCCATAATGCCAATTCTAATGGAGGACATCACATATTTATGTTGAAATCATTTTTACGAATATATCGTACTACACATATAGATTTCTTTCACAATTTTGAAAACTTCTAAATACAACTCTTACTTTACTTCTAGTAATTTCTGATGTAATCGCATTATTACAGCCTGCCTCGCGTGGAAATATGCAATATAGACACGCAAACCGATAGTCAAGACTCGATATTCCGGACAGACATAAAATATTTTCCCGGTGAATATTGAAAACCCTCATTTCCCAGGAAGTTGTCTCCACGCCACAAACGGAGTAGCCAGAGACGTATCTGGGATCGGGGACCGTGAAGGGAAACACAGGACCATGGCGGAAGGAAAAGTAGGAAGCGAGAAAAATGACACTTAAGAGACAGCGACCTCGCACCTATTTCCAGGTACACGAGGAAGCAGGGAGAGAGGGGAGGACCAACGTGTTGGGGGAGAATCCGTGAAATTAAATACGTCAAGCGAGGAAGAGGAGCAGGCATGGCGGCAGGAGAGGATGGAATAGGAGGCTGGGAAGATATTCTCGTCGAGATGATGAAATCGTACAAGCGGTGGAGGAGGGGATGAGGTAGCCATTGACAGTCTGGAGACCCCCCACACCAAATTCCAAACTTCGTTACTTCACACCAAACCTATGGATATCCACCGCATTAACTATTCTCTACACTACCAATCAGTTGCACCTACTCTATGCAGGCACGCAACCCAAATTTACTCATAATGATGGCGGGGAGCTAAATTTAAATCAAGCAATAAAAACTCAAGTCTTTAGCACACAAATTTAAACCTTTGATCTAATACATAAATGGATAGATCGATTTCTTTTTCTTGAACTCAATTGTTTAATGCTGATTAACGTCTCGGAGTATAGGTCTAATAATGACATGCGAATTTATTTGCCACCGTTTCTATATATTTTTTATAAAAATTTTACATATCATTCTTTATACTATACTCCGAGACGCTAATCAACATAAATGGATACGCCACTTTATACACTCCACCACAGGGGAAATTTTTACCAACATCCACCCGTTATGGCATGGTATTTGGTAGAGGCGACCACAGTAGCGGATACAGAAAAAATTCAAGGGGGGCGCAAAAAATGTTTTGAGCTACCTTAGCTTTCATCGTAATGACATGCAAAGTTTAAGAAAGTTTAATTAAACTGGAAATACGCATATACAAGACAATGCCATCTTATGATAAAAAGAGCTACAATTGTGGTTCTGCAATGTTAGGCAGTGCGGGCGGCCTATAATATATATAATAAATTTAAAAAATATATATATATGACAGTTTATTTTAATCCGGGCCAAAAAGGTGTGAGGCTAACGCTCTAACCATCATGATAAACGGATCCCCAACATAAACCCAAACCATTGACGTCACACTTCAAATTTTCACATGAGGAGCTAATATATGAAAAGGTTTTAAGCCAGACATTTTGGGTTGTGCATGCGAAGCGAGGCTCGTGAGACATGAGAAGCTAATGGTCTAGAACAAACTCATGATTAAAACATTTTGGCGTAGGTAAAATTATTTTGAACTGGAAAAGCATATATTGTTCATATGATCTAAGTGCGGGAAGAGAAAAAATTGAGCATCTCAGCCCGCCACTAGGATGGATATAGGAGGAATATTATCACCCTTGGAGCCTACCCTACACCCAGGGATCACGAAAATGGACACAGTCCGCCTCCACCACCCCGGTACCCTGGAAGAGTCCCCTCGACGACCATCGCTCCCACCTACGCGAGGAAAAAAATATAATTTCACCTCCGTACCCCACCCGATCTCCCACGGTTGCCGTAATATTCCTACTTACTCGCCTTCCCGTTCCCTAATGGCTCCTACGACACCCCTCCCCCCCCAACCACTTCGGCACACGTCACAATTTTCGTCGAGCGCATCCCATGCTGCTGGGTGAGGAAAACTGCATCTGTGCCACAAACTAAATGCTTCACAAACGAAGAATCTGTAATAATAAAAAAATGAGGGCGCATCACCTGAGTGGGTAAAACCAACTCATTGCGCCACAATATGCAAAAAACATGTGACATCATAATAAATAAGTATGTAGACAGTGGCGGATGCAGGTGGGGTTCAGTCAGAGACTCATACTTACAATTACATAGTCTTTTTATTCACATGCGCGATATTTTACTCCAACATCTCTAAATAACAAAGAGTCGATAATATCTTCACTCTGAAAGTAGGCAGGATGGGGCAGACATCACGTCAAAATTACGCTTTTCATCAGGATCTGAAGTGCAATTTGATCATGCCTTGGAGGAAATAACCTGAGTAAATGAGAAACGAATCATCCACTGTGTGTCTCTAGATGATTATGTTCCCAAAACGAGGGTTTTTCCACCAAATCTCGTTTAAATTACTCTTGATATGCTAGTTATAACGTACTTTTGGCGTAATGCCCATTGAATCCTGCATATTAACGGAGTGCAGTTATAAACATGACAAATTCGAAAAATGGCCTTAGAATGTGATGGGTGTTCGTTTCTTAGTGTTTGGGCCATAATAGGGTGGTTTCCTATTATTTTTTTATTGCTTTAATCGAAAGATTATTACTCCTGGAGTACGTATTTCACGCTTTTAGATTTTTAAATGACAACATCTATTTTTCGGGATTAAATGAAAAGTGAAAATTTTCAAGCGCGCGAAAACGCGACGCTTGAGTATGAATGCCGGGAAATATCTCCGTACGTCGTATTTCTGGTTCCCCCTCCCGCCCGGTGAGGTGACCTTGAGGCGAGGCTTAGCGCTGATACGTCGCAGGATGCTAGCGGATAGCTGAGTACCTTGCTGGATGGTAGCGCTTGGCTTAAAAAAGGTTTATTAATACCTTATCAAACGAAGAAAACTTTCCGAACTTAGCCAGTTTTAATAGGTGATTATTAAGACATGTTTCCCTGAGCCCTGTGCCTCATGCATGCATTGGTAACCTCAGACGATGTATAACTCCTATCCTCTCGTGTAGAAACTAGGTCCCTGTGACGTCATGCGGAGTGGAATCGCATGGGCGCCAATCTGGCCTTTTTCAAATGAGGATAAAATTTGACCCTTGCCATTCGTCTAAACCGGTATTTCAAAAACCAAATAATTTGTGTATTATGAATACACTAATGGTGGGTAACGAATCGCAATCAATGCCTTTCGTTTTCTTTGATGAAGGAAACTACCCTATTCTGGACGCGCTACGCTTGTGAAAAAACGGAATTTAATGAAAGTTTACATGTGATTGGTATTTTCCCCATTATTATTATTATTAGATGATATTTTTTCTCGCAAAGTAATTCCTTGACCGGGCTCTTATAGGTTCCACCTCTTCCTGTGTGTTCACACCAAGGCGCTGCGTAGTATAAAAACATGGACATGTGGAAATAGTTCTTTTATGTATAGGTAGCAATACACAAGTTACTGAGGAGTGCTAAAGAGGCGAACCAAGTTTCGATGTAATAAATCATAATCGCAAAAACGTAGGGTGGCAATTCAGATTTATTCATTAAAATTGTCATCATTTATCATTATCACATTACTAAACAAATACGTAAACGACTAAAAAAAAGTTCCGACTCAAGAGATGGAAGCGACGAAAACGGATCAGAAGAGGTTTCCAGGAAAAATAATTCAAGGGAAGAACTTTCCTCTGCGCCTTCTCTGCTGACTTGTTTAGCCTCTTCATCTCTTCACACGTCCAATATCCGTTGCGTGCGCAGAGAATATATTATTTTCCTTCCTCATCCCCATTTTCCGAAGGTGGTTCCTCGCTCACCAAGGGTCTGAAAACCTCCTCAAATGATTCACCCAACTGCGTGGTTTCCTTTAAAATATCTTGCAGTTGCTTGTTCCCTTCTTTACTAAACCAAGAAGTTAAGCAACCCCTCTCTTTTAATTGAGAGGGAAAAAAAGCCAAGATGTACAAGTGATTTTCTTTATAAACAGAATTAGGTACAGAAATTGATAAAAGAAATATTTAAAAAAAACATAGTGGCCAAGGGATACGAGTGAGTCTCTGTTCTGTGCTGACATTGAGTGAAAAATCAAATGCATTACTAAGTATGCAGTTCATCACGTTTGTTTACTTTACCTAATTTCTGTACCTAACTCTGTTTAGAAAAAGAATATCACTTGTTTCCCTTGGCTTCTCACCCCCTCAATTGTAAAACCTTATGTCCAAATAATACGCATATGACTTGCTAGTATCTTGAGCGGTTACTCGCGTGCTTATGCTGAAATAGAATTGACGTTTCTTCTCCTTTGCTGGGAGTGATAATGTGAGCATGATTAGCCCTGAAGAGGTCTTCCGCAAAGGACATGAAAAATCGGGTCTGCTTCAAAATAAAGGCGTTGGAAACCTAAAAACAAATATCACTTTGTTCTCTTAGTCAGTCGTACGTATTTCCAGCATTTACCTAAAGCATCGATAAAAACCAAATCCTAAATCATCAGTTTACGTTCGATTACCCACTTAACATACGGGATACATTGAACAATTTTTTTAATCACACCACAGTATAAATATGAAATGAAACTTGACACTCAGTAATCAAGAAATTAATATTATCCACTACCAAATCCTGTGCCCGAATGAATATCATTTGACATGAAATATATCATTAGGCAACGTATTAGACTTCCTTACCATCCGATTGACTTTTTTTTAACAGGTTCCAGAAAACACCTCTTCTAATTGTCTATCCACGTCCAGCTTTTCCACTTTCTATGCACTCTTTAAAGTGTATATGATATACTAGCGAAAGCGTGATAGCTTTTAATAAAAAATGCTTTAGTATAATGTTCTTAATTACTTTCGCTGATTATTACATTTCACCCACTCCAACTACAGTACAGGGTTGATGAAAAGAGAAGAAATCAGGGGGCTGTCTCTATCTGTGGCTGCAACCACATGTGGTCCTACGAGAGAGGTAAGTAGGTTGCACGAATAGAGTCCCATCGAACAAGTCCCACCAGAAAAACTACAACGAACTCAAAAACCATTTCGAAATTGGGATGAAAACATTTCTCCGGACATTTCCACAAGCATCACCGTAAGATAAAACAAAAAAATGCTCACACAGGCTCTCCTTTCCGCTGTGACCTACCATCCTTTCCATACGCATTCCAAGTGATTTGAAATGGACGTACCTATATTTGATCGAAAAGCCACTGTATGAGACACCTCAAAGGTATTTGGCACGGGAATACCATTCCCCAATACATATTACATCGGAAACTTCATCTCTAACTAGAACATAACGTGCATAACGTACGTAACGGTATGGTACGAATGGCTTTGTGATCGTTCTTCACCTATCTCAAGGCCTGTTTACACGGTACATTAACACGTACGGGTTAATGTCTAAATGTATGAACGCGAGAATGAACGCCAAAATGCACCGTGTAACCACCCAACTTGTGCGAATGCATGCACAGAAAATAGAACATGTTCTAATTTGGTTCATGCATTCGTACATGTTCCGTTCAGGTCCACAAAAATAATTCACGCAAACGTACATTAACTCGTACGTGTTAATGTACCGCGTGAACAGGCCTTCACGCTCCACTTTACTTAATAAAGATTACCACGTCTTTAAATAATCATAAACTACGGCTACTATAGGATCTGAAGCATTTACGAGGTATTCCCCCTCCCGATTCTCGTTGGACATTCGGAAGGGTACGCTTTTTCGCGCCTTAAATCGCAAAGACCCAGCGGAAAGGAAATATACAAATTTGAATCCTGTTATCCAACAGGTAGCAAGGCTCGTTATCAACATTTCTGAAAAAAACTCCTACCCGCGGGGAAAATATAAGAGTTTTCTTTGTCCACCACCCTAAGAGGTCTCTCCACATGAATTACGTGGAAATGCGAGTTGTAGAGTGCCCTGTCGGTAGGCATACGGAAGAGCAGAGCGGCCATTAGCGCCCCATCATGCGAACGCGGGTGGTATCAGCCTCCACGTCCCATCACGCGAAACGATTCGGCGCTAGTGGCGAAACACAGTACCCAGCGCCCAATGGCCGCGGAACACACGGAGCGAAATGCAAGCTCTTTTGCGAACAATCGTTGCCCTCGGGGAAAAAAAGAAATCCTGACGCTGCGTAAACAAGAGTAGCACACAGAAAAATAGCACATATAGCGCAGTGCATTCATAATGTTGCATTCCTGAGACAGCTTAACAAATATCCTCACAGTGCGAGGTGGCCCATAGATAAAAACTACTGTTTTCTCCCTACCCTGTGCGTGTAAAACCCACTCACCATTGTTTCAGTTTATGGTGTGCTCTATCCTCACATATCTAGAATCAACCTTGAGGTTGATACCCCTGAGACTGAGTCAATGAGGGAGGACTACTATACTTCGGTGTACCATTATACCACATCCCACACAAGTTCCATTACTGCCTATGTTTCTTCTTCCCTGAGTCCTCCTTTTTCTGATGGAAAGATATATATACTGAGAAATAAGAGAATTAGCATTAGCATAGCAATTAGAATTATAAGGAGCATTTGAAGCAAAATACACGCTATTTCTAGAACAATCGCTGTCTCCGGTGATAATAAAATCCAGGCACAGCGAAAATACCAGAACACCGCAAACAATATAAAAGATAGCATAGTGCAGGCATAATTTTGCACTCCTGGGAAAACACCCTCAAAATGCGGGGAAGCCGATGGAAAGCAACTGGGTCCCCTTACCTAATTCTTTGACATTCGCACGCCTGTGACTAATCTTGGAGTATCCGAACCAACCTTCGAGTTGAATATTTGAGTGAATGAGGTAGGTAAGGAAGTGTGTTCTTACAGCGTTACTAGGCGAAGCATAGGGAAATTTTTCATTAATACTATAATATATACGTTATTTTGACCGTACCCTGAGGTAACATCCATCAGCTTAACAACCATGGAGAAAACCAAACTTGTCTTTTCACTGGACTAATTTCTGAGCTATTAGGAAATTGAAATTGTGTAAATGAAGTGAAGCCACGTTCAATTAATGAAAATGGCACAAAATTAAGCTCAGATAGCTGAGAAAAAATAGGGATTGAATTACCCACACACTATTCATCATGCACTCTTATGTAACTTTTTCACCATAGTGGATTCTTCAATGGTAAAATAATTTCAAAACATATTGAAAATTAGTTGCTTTGAATCATGGAGTCGCAAGCCTACCTCCTGAAGTAATATCACAATGAATGACTGAAGATTTTTTTTGTGTTTACCCCTCCCTCATAACTCTTTTCTTTTAATACCAGCTTAATTTTGCTTTGGAAGTGTTGTTTTTCATCCTCTCCAAAATAAAATACTCGCCATTATGACGAGGGCGAGAAGGCGTGTAGATAATTGAAATTAACGGCGCGCCTCGTATATTTGCCTCCGCTCCCACACGCCCTACAGTGGGTCGGGAGCCTCTCTTCTCCCAAGGGCCGCATCCGTCACGATTCTTCCGATTAAGAGCTTTCTCCGCTTGCTTTCCCTGGTCACCCCTCGCCTAATTGACAGGCACGCGTGTAGTAAAACTCGGACACGTCGCTGTCGACGTATAATGACCGCGGAATGCGGGAGCGTGCCCTGCCGGCGGGAAAGGTAATTACTCCCCCTCGTGCGTTGTTTTGCGACCTCGCTCTTTTGCGAAGCCTTCCTCCCGGTACGGTCAGATTCTACCTCATTTGTTTTACATTTTGTAATTTCATCTTTCGGTGCTGCAATTCTTCTCTCACACGCCTAAGCACGGGGGAGAATATTTTGGACAAAGCTCTAGATACTCGGATTCTTTCATGTTTGACTTTATCTACATATCGATGGCTAAGTTCTAACAACACGTATCTCTAATTCGGCCGATTTGAGACATGTATCTTTAACAAAGTGCAATAACATTAAAAAAATAATATATTTCACCGAGAGAGTGAGCCTCCTTAATTTTTCGATCGGTATTATCGTTTTCATTTGATATTTTAATCAATTGTGCCAAGTTTCTTTAAAATTTCCGGCGTTAAAAAATCGACGTTAATTTGATATGACACCGGAAGTGGATATTGCCGTCATATATCATTCCGCTACTTCATTACCTCTCTAACGATTAATCATTATGGCATTAAAGGCAAGAAAAAGACTCCAACATATGAGAATAATTTTTAATATGCTTTCGCTTCATCGTGAAAAATGCATTTATCATAATGTGTAATTATTATTCAATGCGTGTGTATAAGAAGCGTAATTTTTTGCGTGAAATACCTATGATTGTCTCCGTAAGAAATCGCACAAAAGCGTAAAATTGTATCTTTAGTTTCCCCTAGCCCCACCCACTTTCTCAGTAAACCACTCTAATTCGATCTCGAATGTCGATAATTTAGGGCTGACGGCAAAGCGTTGGTGGATTGGTACCCATTGACCTTTTTCCAACTAACTTAATTACGCCCATTTCTAATGAAACTCCAATGGTCTTCAATACATTCAACTTCAAGGATCAACGTCACTACGAGAGTTTTTGTTACCTGCAATGAATAATTGCATTTGTTTCACTTTTTCTTTTTATTTAGTGCCATTCATTATGCAGTGATAGCAGTCATTTTCCTAATGTACGATACTTTTGTTGATAACCTTTCAGCACAAATTACATCTTCAATGTTCGGTTCGATGCACTTCACTTAATGCATTTAAATATTTGTAGGGAATTATGTTGTCTCATTCATGAAAATTTTATACAAACGAATTCTCTAAAAATAACTGATAATTTCAGGCTCAATTCTGTGAAACCTTTCATAATGGAAAATAAAGGAATAAACCTTTGTCATGTTCACTTGCAAATTTAAGCAGGCACGACCCGGGTTTTACAACATAGTAACATCTTTAAATATACAAGTGAACCTAACAAAGTCTTATTCTTTTATTTTCCATTAACGTATTTTCTTTTTTGAAATGCTATGTGGCACACGATTGGTGATGGTGGGAGTTACGTGCTCCCTGGTTTGTTGCGGCTGCTTATGTGAAAAAAGTTGTGCATATCGGCATACTTATTGTAAGCTTCATTAAAAACCAAGTTCGGTAGTAAAGGGAGATTCACCTGCTGACAAAAAAAGATCGCAAGGCTAATGAGAAGGGTGCTTACAAACGAGATTATTTTCTAAAACTGGAGGCGAATGCAGAAAAAAAGTATTCCGGCATTGCTATCCATTGCCAAAGGCTCGCGAGAAAAATGGTGTTCAATTACTCCGCAAAACTTTGCGTGGGTCGATCGGGCTATGTTGAACAGGCGTGACTGGTGACAGTAATTTTCACGAGACGTTATTTTTTATACAAAATTATTTTAATTCAGTATATTACATAATTTATTGTGTTTTCATACTTCTTCGGTCCACAGCTTGCTCCGATAACCACGTAATATGCTACAGAAATATCCCGTATGCTTGGCTGATGATGAGTTTTCATGAGCAAGCATTAGCTTGAGCCACATAGCAATAAAATGTAGCAAACGCACAACCTCGTTCATGTAGCTGGAGTGAGGTTCAGTAACGTATGGAACGACATGAAGCCCTGCTAACCACATTTTGGGGGTTATGCAGCGTTTCGTTTGTTATACAACATGTACTAAATTTCTCTGCTGGGGGAGAATGAATATAAACACAGAAAAGCAATTCAGTGAATATATTTGTCAGTCCTGAAGTGCACATGAAACAAAAAAAAATCTTGTACGTTCTCATTAGTATCTTCTTGTGTTTAAATGCCTTCATATGATATGTTTTTTGCCACGAGTCATATTTAGTGACATATATTTACAATTCCCATAAAATTATTTGCAGTGTGACTACCATTGTATTAAATTTAAGGATGGTATCTTTCACAGTAGTGTTTTGATTATTGAAGCTACCAAAAGAACCTTCATTTTTGTTACTAACGTTGCATATATAAAATTAGGAGTAAAAAATTTGCTATTATTATTTATTATTATATTCGTTTGGGCATTGTACACAGGTGGCCTCTGAAAGCTACTACATTTGGCAACCTATAGAACAGAGCTATAGAATATAGAAAAACTGATCTGAAAAAATAGGAGCCTTCGTCGAATTAGCTGGAGGAATATTCTAATGGATAGGAAGATAAGTGAGGATACACAATAAATAGGAACATTATAGGGGCAATACGCAACATCATACGCCATGGAAGAACACGGTTTTATAGGTTGATATTGATACCCCGATATCCAGGTCAATGAGATTGAGCATTGAGTCAATCTGAGCCCAAAATGTTTCAATGAGTTGGAATTTGATTTCATGTTCCATATTATTTTCAATCGCGAGGCAACGCCCATGAAGAAATGTGACATCTCATACCAAACTAGAAAAGTAAAACATCAGGAAGGAGAGGACATTTTTAATTACATAAAGTGTAATTTTATGGCCAAAAGATTACATTGGCAAGATCTGATAGGTTGATTTTTACTGTTAATTGATTCTATACACAAGCGGTTGGTCATATAATTGGTTATTGTAAAATCCCTTCCCAACCATTTATATAGGCGGCATGCTGGAAGTAATATGAAGATGTAGATGAAGCGTTTGTAATTATGTGATACGATTTTCCTTAATATCATTCAATAATAAGCTTGTCCACCGCATTTATATTTTATCTGAGAAATATTTAATACTAGTAGTGATGGACTTAGTCGGTCATTCTCGTGATCCCAATCACGGTGACCATTCATTTGAGTGACTCTGTCATGAACGGGAGGTCATGATTGAATGGGTCATGATTGTGGAAAGTGGACGGCAATCACGACCGAGTAGGCAATCACGACCGCGTAGACAATCACGACCGCATAGACGATCACGACCGAGGAGGCATTCACTACCCTGTTGTCAATCATGACCCGCTGATCACTCTCTACTTAAGGGCAATATCTATGTATCTTGTTAAACGAGAGATGAGTTGTTGTTATTATCATTAATCTATAAAGTTTTTTCATATGTTAAAACCAGAAACTAGTTAATTTTTATCGTAATTACTTCCAAAACATTTACAAATACAGAATGTGCCTTAAATGTTATTTATTACACTCCTTTTATTGTTTTTCAAGATACAGAATCAACGATAATTTCCAATCATTCGTGGGGCATAGGGTTACTGATCAATATTTTATTATGGAAAGTCAATATAAATAATGGAACTGATTAAAAGGCATGAGAGAAAACTGGGCTCTCTCAAGATTTTAGGCATATCGCCTGAGATTTGAAGGCCATAGGTACTCTGAAATGTCGATTATAGAAAACTTTACAATTATTACGAACATTGCCCCCTAAAGTGATTGCAATATCATGCCATTCATCACCACGAGTGAAAAAGCAGTCAAAAACGGTCAATTCAGGTCGCGAGTGACGATCATCCACCTTTGAAGAATGATAGCGATTGGACTGTGTTTGAGAACGACCTATGCAATGAACAATCACGAATGACCTAATGGCTGGCGATTGACGGAGAACGACCACGATCACGAATGACCTGCGTCTAGAACAATCATGAATGACCGACGATCGCGACTGATGGAGAACGTCCACGGTCACGAACGACCGAAGTGAGGAAATGACCCTCTCGGTCATCTGAATGATCCCGTTCACCGATCAATCTCGGAGATGACCCTGGTCACATGATTCGATCGTTCATGACCGACCCATCACTAAATACTAGCAGGCCAGCCGGTGTTGCTCGGGGAGGATATTACCCATAGAAGTGGCAAACTCGGAATTCATGGCCACATGGCAGGATTTTTTGGTTAAGGAACAAAGCAGGTATAATGATGGTACATAGGTATCGATTTCCGTATACTGCGCATGAGATCAGCTTATACCCTTCTCCACAACATAATCGTTGTGTGTGTATGTACCTGCGGAGACCAAAAATGTCGCGAGAATGTATACCGCATTAAAAAGGTTTGCACCGAGAGGATTAATGGGTAAGTGTAGTGTCTTTCGAGTTTGTTTCTCAGTGAGTGCCAAGAGGTGTGCCTACTCGGCAGGATGTCCAACCGCAGAAGTTGTATGGCGTGACTTAGCTAACAGTAATGAAAAAAACGACGCAAAGGACGCGGAGGATGCAACCGAAAGTAGCAGTACGGGGTTCGAGAATATGAGATGCACCTAAGTACTAACTATGATCGCAATCCGTGCAGCCGTATGGAAGTGCATAGCGGACAGACAAACAGACATCCTCTTTTTACATATATATAGATAATAATGAAGTCCAGGAGATATGGAGAACTACGACACTTAAGATAGAGGGCCATGATCAGCAAGAAACCGGCATGGGTAAATCTTGAAAATTTCTATACCGACACCTCGTATTTAACTAAACTATAACTTCTTAATGGCATGTTTTCAACATTTCGAGATCTCACACCAAAAAAAAACTTTCACTTACGCGGTTTAATAATTTACAAACCTAATAATATGGCACAGTGGCTGCTTTCAAGCAATAAATATATGTGTGCTGAAATATATAAGTCTCTACAAATACAAAGCCGCCATATTACAGCTACTATATCACCTTCGATAGGGATGAAAATGAGTCTTATAAAATCGTAGATTCTACACCAAAACTACTCCCGCCAAGTGAAAATTAACTTGTATGTATGAATTCTGGATCGAAATGATTAATTTTCAGATCTGATTAACGTATTTCACAAAGATTACCTACCACCAAACTTTGGACTAATTTGAGAGAGAAATTTTCAATGGTTCATTGACGGTCATTTTTTAATTAATTAAACATCACAAAATGGCGATGTTTTACCAAGTCATTTTATTAAACAGCCGATTACTACTATTAGATTATTATCGTCGTATGATGAAACAATTATGTTCCAATTCAACCTATGTTTTTAAGGAGATGGAAAACAATTATTCCCCAAGAAAATAAAATTGAATGATTCACAGCTTACCCAACTCTCACAGATGTAGTAATTAATAGCTACATAATTTGATGCAATAGAAAATAAGTTTGTGCGCTTTTTTGAGGATGGAGATAAAATAACTGAAATATATAGGCTACTCAGTATAGACGTCATTGATTTTACACTAATTCGCGCGTGTGAGCATGCCCACAAGGATTACTCTTACCGCATGAATTAGAATAATTACAATTAAAATTAACTTAAATTAAAAAAATAACATTCGCTTGCTGTGAAGATAGATTTGACATAATATGCGATTAACTTTCATTGCACCGACACAAGTGCCAATAAATGCATAATAACCACAGACTAATCAGACAGAACATTCATTGTTCAGGGAAATAAATTTGTACCCAAGAGAAATGGACCACAACTTTTTTTCAGATGGCAAACACAAAATACGAATGGAAATGAGCAATTATTGCGTATATTAGTAAAAACACATTTAGCAACTATTATTAGCTTGAACTTTTGTTTATTTTCGTAAGAGACGAAATGACTGAAAAAACCTTATGCATAAAGTGAAGGTTTTAATTCCGATGGCTCTTATGTGAATAAAAGCCTTAAATGATATAGCACAGGTATCATAAAAATAACATTGTAAAGCAATTAATTAAACCTTCTAATCGAGATGATTACAATAAGGGCCACCATTACGTGGAACTCAGGGTTAAAATGAAATGGGGTTGAAAATGTAAAAAAAAGAAACGCGTGCCACACACGAGTGTTAGTTGCCAATACACGACTAAAAAAATCAAACGCAAAACAGTGGATTTCAGGGAGATCTCTGTAATGAATCATAAACAACTACCACAAAACCTAAATTATTAACTAATTTAAAATGGCTATTTGAAAAACGGTATGATACAAATTCAAGACATATAACTTCACCAATGCATGTGATTGCGGGATAGTAAAAAAAGTAAAATTCACCACAGGAATTATTCTTAACATCCTACGTGATACCCGCTTCAAAAAAATACGGAAGAGCGTCACCGGCTGATGAATGATATCATGCAGAATTATAATTAGTTATATTAATAATGTTACATTATAAATAATGTTTATGATTTTGTCATAATAATTAATATAAAAATTATTATAACAAACCTACTGATAAAATTAATATTACTGACTGTGGAATAAAATCACAAACTAAGAAATGGTATTCAAAATACATAACTTTTAACGATGACAACTGTAAGACTATAGAATGCGTTTGTGATACATAAATCACAAACGAAAGCATCAGCAATCCTAGTGGAATTTCAATTAATATAGGCATAGGTTTCGACACAAAAGTAAATTTCGCAAATATCAGCAAATTAAAAAAAATCACATTTTTAATTGTAATTACACACTAATAAAGGCGTGGTTTGAATTTTCCAGTATTCCATCAACTGCAACCGTATTAACGGCGAACGTAGACGAAAACTACCAATCAGGAAGCTTTGATGCCTCCTAGGTTAAAATAGAAGGCAATTATGCACTCGAGTATAAAAAAAGGACAGCTTACGTAGCGTGGAATTCTTCTTAGAGTAAAAAAGGATGACATTAAATAATGAATGAAAAAATTATTCATTTAAAGCACAAATAACATTATGTATATTGTTTTCATAGTACTCTATGAGCTGACAAATCAATTAAACATAAATTCCAGAAGACGAATTTGAGCGAAATACAATTTTCAGGATTACGGAACATAGAACCCTAAATAGAGTAAGAAAAGGGTGAATAAAGGCAGGTAATTAATAATAATATTTACGAATTTGAATCACTCCTAATATTAAAACGGCCCTCTATTGGCTAACAAACAACAATCATCACATGAAATGACTAATAGGAGAGAAAGATATCAATGATCATAGAAGATAGAGCCCTTTCCAAGGTAGAATTTCTAAAAGAAAAAAAACGAAAAGAAAAAAAAATTAAGAAATAATTAGCTGAGCTGGAGCGTCTACAAAAAACAACGCGTACTGGACGGCATCTATAACTCTTCTAAGTAATAAAAGAAAACATCCGGACACATATTTATTAAAATTCCTTAACTGCAATTGATGTCTTTTCCGGATATTACTTCGCCATTCCATACTCATATCCATGTAATTTTTCAGCCAGAGATGTTTCTTTATATGACCCACGGTATGAGTTCCAAAAACAACGGAAGAAAAGCACGTGAAACAACTGACTACGACACTCCCCACTCAAAAGATTTCACGCATTTACAAATGTAAGATCTTAGATTTTTCCGCCGTATCAAGTGCAAAAAGGATTCTCCATTTGCAAAAAAAAAGAAGAAAAGAAAAAGGAGAATCCTTCTGCAAATACAAATTTCACCAAACCACACCAATTTTATTGTAAATGTTCCTAATGCGACGCTGCAATTTATTTATTTTTACATACTGTTGCCAGTAGGTAATTGCCTGGTCACATAATGAGATTTAAAATAAGAGTACAGTAAAGGGACAGAAAATACACCGACAAGATACAAAAAATACACTATTTCGGATTCCATACAGCTTACAAATGAGTTGAGAACCAAATAACCTAATTTACAACTCTAATAAATCTCAATGACATCAACCACGTATAGAGGATCACTTAATCCTAAAAAATTTAGTATTCGCACAGTACTGTAATTCAAAAACTGTACGAATGCTAAAAACAGTAGCACAGTTCTATTGAAATGTAATAATATTCGTGTTGATTAATTTGATTTTTGTTTGTACCTTTGAATTCAATCAATCTTGAGTTCATGTTACTCTCATCTCATAACCATCGCATTTTAAGCAGAATGTTATCTGTACCTTTGTATTTTTGCTCTCACGGGTTTCCCAGAGCATAAATAACCATATTAATTCAGGAAACCATTCATTCAGAAACGAGGAAATCAAGCCAAGGAACGATTGGGGAAAAATAATCACAAACCAATGCATTTGCGAGCAAGACAAGACGCCGAGCAGAGGGTGGGGTATGTACGAGCGAAGACCGCAGGAAGGTTGGGCGCGGGAAATCTGGAGAGGAGGAAAGGATAACAAGTAACCCGTGGAGACAACACGGCTAGTGTAATTGGATTCCACCTACGGACCACCGCCTTATTTCCCCTTCCCGTACAACCTCAGCCGTGGTCCCAGGAACTTGACTGACCCAAGACGGACAGGTGATCTCTCCATATACGCCGAGGTGAGCAAGGTGGACTTGGTGCGTGGGACGTCCAACCCACCCCACCTCCCCCCAACAGTGTACCCCTGTCTATTCCCTGAGACACCCCTGGCCACGAGAAACCCCTCAGGACCAACACCCAACGGAGGTAAGGGGGGAACAGAGGGTGCGTCTCCTTATATTGGGCCCTACCATTCCAGTGGGACCATAACGGGAGCAGAGCTCTTCCTTAGTGGAAGAAGTACACAAGGGTCACTCGCAGCAGGACGAGGAGGTCGACTCGCGGAGGAGGAAAGCCATTCCGTGGGGACAGAGGGAAAGGCCGCCGCCTCGCTCTTGGACGTCGCTGAAGTTCGAAGGACTCGAGGTTCGAAGTTCGCGGTCACCCAGCGCGGCCGCCGACGCCAACCAAGGACACCCTACCCTAAACACAAGGTGAGCAGGACGGACTGAAACATTGTTCACCCCACCAGAATTTTAGAGATGTCTCCATCTTCTCATTTCTACTACGTACATCTAACGATGGTCAGTGCTTGGCTTGGGCGATCATTCTGATTATTACTAGTTTACTTAACTTAGCGGAGACATTGGCGACTGTCGCTACGATTTTGTAAGACAATTGACGGGGTGATAAACCACAGGATAAAAGTGATTTCAATTTCTAAACAGAATTAGGTACATAAATTAAGCAAAGAAAACAAACGAGATCACCAAGGTATTCAATAGTACATTTGACTTTCTACTCAGCACAAAACAGATGCTCACTGGTATCCCTTGACCACTAAGTGTTTGTAAATTTCTTCTATCAATTTATGAACGGAATTATTTTTAGAAAAAAAAAACACTTGCACCCCTTGGCTTCTCACCCCTTAAATTTTAGTCTACCTCTCAAGTCGATCTTCTAAGTGACAGCCAGTGTTTTGTGTAAGTAACAGTAACATTAACTAGCACGCACACCCCACCACCCACGCCGACGGTTATCTACGACGCGACTTTGTCACTAACGATTCTAATAGTGAAAAAAAAAACGAAAAAAAAAATAATAACTAATCATTCTATTGTGGGGTAAATGTTGGAGAATTCACGATTATTTTGGCATAAATGGCGTAGGCGTCGGGGAGTGGTCTAGTTGAGTATGGCGGTGCACAGTTCCATGTGCGAGAGATCGACAAACCCGAAGGGGCCGAGCTGAATTGGACGAAAAGTTCCGATGTGCACTGATGTGCCATCTGGGCACGATCACCTGTTGTCGCCGGTAACTGGCACCATGCGAACATCCCACCACTTTGTAGAAAAGCGGTCACCCGCAGAGTTGGCACGGCCTCAAACGAACAAGTGTCCAGGTCGAGGAATGACCGCAATTTCCGCACTCTAGTAGAAAGGCTGTTAAGGTGGCGTCAGCTATTTAAATTAGCTCTAATGTCTACTGCCCCTATTTCGATAAACTGTCCATTCCAACCACATTTCTCAAAGCGAAGGTCCTGGTTACGCGGTGTTATTTTTTATCACTAGGATCATAGTTAGTTAACCATAATCCTACAAACACTGTAGAGCTGGCTCACTGGAAACAAGACATTAAGGCGATATACATAGGACGTGAGACGCAATACCTAAGTAGTATAAAAAGTCAGAGGAGCCTGATTTCCAGACCCGACCAGATAAAGTTCATGTCCTATATTTACGGCATTGGTCAACAGTCATGTCGAGCGCAACTAAACCAGAAAGTGTTAGTCCAGTGTCCCGCAACGCCTTGCGTCCAGCGCAGAAGAGCATTAACGCCAGGGTTGAAAACACCAGATAAAAATAACCATAGCTGTTTTAAGCAGTGGATACGCTTGTATTGCAAAATCACTGGAAGATGAAATCATTCGTAAGCTTCGACTCGTAACGGATTAGAGATGAAATATATAAAAACGATGTGATTGAGATATGTGATCACCGATACCTAGGTTTTCGTTCCCGTTTGGTAATAACTGATTTAAGAATAGTGAAAAATGATAAAAAATTATTAATCGCAGTTATTCCTTAGATTGAAGAAAAAATGGTACTTTTATGCGAACAGAGATAGTGCCAACTTCTTCGAAGCTTCTGCACTTACCAACTTTTTTTGCTTCCTTTTCATCTTGGAGTAATTATAACGATTATCGCTGCTTATACTTTATGCTCTACCACAATTCATGTTTTATTTTATATACTTTTATCTTTCTTATTTTTGTCCTTTACTATAATGATTTTCCCTTCACGGAATTGACATATTCATTGATTATTAAGCTGTTGTATGAGAGAGTAAGCTTCATTATCATCACTGGTCAACAATTCTACAAATGGTGTCACGCAGTTCTCCACTCAATTCTTTTATCTGCCAATACTTTAACGCCTACGTATTTCTTCTCTTTCACATCCTTTATCAGTAAGCTTAGATCGCAAATGAGAGACGAACATTGACAACTATCAATGATGGGTATAAACAAAGAAAGGGTATCGAAGTTCACGATTAACTATTAGATGGCGATGGTAAGAAATTACCCACGCCAAGGTTGAAAAATAGACAATTGAGCAGAATAATTATCTGAAGTATTACTTCTTTCTGTGGAATTAAGCGCCACATTGATTCAGCAAAAGCGGCAAGGTAATTCAATTCTTAATTTTTATTTCACACACTCTGACGGAACGGGACACTAAAATCTAAGCACACAATCAAGGCAGTCAGAAAATATTTTTATATTGAACCGAATAACAATGATTTACTGAATAAACAATATTTCACATAAAATGTAAATTTCACATAAAACACTCTGAGACAGTAAAACCTCCTACTCATTTTTATCCACAAAGACGAAAATGCCCCGCGGCATTGCACACCACCAGAAAGGTATTTTTAGTCTTTGAGGTTTATTTTTAGCAAGAGGAACAACATCAGCATTTCCTTACATGAAAAGTTTGTAAACATCTTTTCCATAAAACAACATATATAACTTCGATATTCATATACTTTTCTAGATTTCGGATATTGAAATCTACCTTTCGGTAATTTAAAAAATCAAAGAATGGGTAAAATTTAATTTTAAGAAGCTATTTGTAATGCGACTATGTCGTTCTCTCTATAAAAAACGATGAAGAGCACCAATCAAATATTTTTCCAGTGACGAGATGAAAAAGACAACCGTTTTGCCGAACTGTTCTTCTCCACTCTTTCGACCGCAGAATCTAAATTTTTACGCATAAACAATGTTTAATGATTACTTAATGTAGTCGAATAAACAATGAGTAACACGATATCTTACATTACCCTACGGAGAGCTTCGGCAGAATTTCATACAAATGCGTTCTACCGTTTTTGCGCCGATAGTAAATTCAATTCCTTGCGTTCTTTACAGGACAGCTCTACCTCGAAATGGTCCTCATCAGCGGATTGACCCTGGCCCTCGTGGTGCTCATTATAGCCGGAGCAGCAGCGACGACACCAAAAGACACGAGCAGAGAACAGAAAATGGAATCAACTTCGTTGGCACACGTGAGTACACTCAGCGATTTGAATTAAATGGATTAGGAGTTGATTAAATCCAGGCTTTCTAATGTTTTACCAGGGAGACAACGGAGTTACGGAAAATTTCGACGAACTAATGAGCTCTATGTTGACACGCTTTTGCCATTTCCCTCCGTCAAATTAGTCATTCACATTTCTCTAAACATACGCATACCATTTCCTTTCTCCTTTACAGTTTGCGTAATTTGACAATCTTCCACTTTGAGTCATCACGCGTGAATTTAATGTTCACCGTTACTAAATAACAGAAAAACTAGGTAAATTCTATATTCCAGAATATTTAAAAAATGTATCCCCCGTAATTAAGTAAAATCGATCGGTACAGAGAGCAATATCTAGACCCATGCTCGTGAATCACAACACCATTGCTATGATTAAGATTCCGAGTACGTAATGCGTCACTAAAGCTTTTATTAGTCATTTTTTATTCGTTTCACCCGGGAATGGGCTGAATCAATTTCTCTGAGTAACTTTACATAACAGGTAAATTGTAGAAATAGATGGGGATATCTCAGGATAGCTCCTCGACTTAGGGCAAAAATCAAACACAAAGAAAGCAAAACAAGAACAAAACAAAGCCACGCTTTCCATTTCCATAATTGATCCAACCACAGCTTAGTTAACAAAGCCAAAAGAAACCTATAATCCAACCGTAGTAAATCAAATTTAACCTTTTAGAGAGATAATAAGTAAAACTGATGGTAAAATATACGTTTTATTCGCAATCTCTGATTAACAACTGCACGAAACCTACCGACAAGCTAACAAGGTAATCTCATAGCTGTTCAGCGAGACAGCTCTGACTTTTTTACACCATTTCCCAACATTTTGGACTGTCCCATGCTCTTTCATCTTTAAAATCACTGTTCAACCTGAATTTACTAAGAGATGCAACAAGACCTCTTCTCAGGAGACGACAGCCGTGGACCTGACAAGAACCAGAACCTTGGCTTAGTGAACAAACCCAAAAGCAAACCCGCAATCCAAACGAAAATAATCGAATTTCAACTTTTTGAGAGATAATTAGTGAAATTGAGATTTTGTGGATTTTTTGTGGATTTTCCGGGTTATCGGGGGAATCGGCCCTGGTGGAATCCTGGCGAAACTGTCGTCACCTCTGACCACGAAACGCGGCGATAACCCGGAAAATGGAGAAATCCACAAATTCTGTACGCCACGGGAGACTCCGAGACAGCAGTGAAATTGAGAGTAAAATACACGGTTTTACTACCAATCTTTGATGGAAAATTGTACTAAATCTACCAACATGCAAGGTAGCAGTCCACGCAAATTAATTTCATAGCTATTTTGCAGAAAATTCCCATTGTTTTTTTACCATTTCCCTACAATTATTATTATTTTTATTTCATAATTATTGTATTTTGAGAAGAATGTCATCGGCACTTATATTTTTTGATGTAATGGGTTACCCAGAGCATACATAAAACCAATCATTCATTCATACATTTTGGAAAGTTCCAATTTACCAAGATGCCAAACGACCTTTCCACTTCACAGGAGATGAGAGCTGAGGACCTGACGGAGGCCACGCAAACGAAGCGGGCCAAGAGGGCCCACGGCAACCTAATCCCCTCTCCGGACGACGAGGAAGAGGCCATTTGGGCCCCTAAAGGCCACAGACTGCGCATTGGCGACCTGGAGGAGGTGCCAGAGGCCCAGCAGGGACCCGCCGACCCAATCATCCTGCGGCCTTACGGGCCCCGCTGGGCCCTTCCGCAGAGGGCGACAGCTGACGAGGACGAAGAACCCTACGCCTGGGAATCGCGGGGCCGAAGGTGCTGCGGACAGGTACGTAAGAATAAAATCTTCGGTTTTTCCGCCCACCCGGAATAGCAGCGGAACGCTAAATTAATGTCGTTCCACTCAGTGTTGATTAAGAACTTCTTCCTAGGAGAAAAAATTTATTGATTTTTATGTTTCTAGTTAAAGCGATAAAACGATACGATTAAACGATAAAATCCTATGCACATGCTTTTTCAAAAGTAATATCTGAGGCTAAATGTAATTTATATTTTTTTCTCTAAATTATCAATAACACATAAAATGAAACTGATATTTGTGCAATGCACTGACTAGCAGTAAGGCTTTTACTCGCGCCTTTACGGATGGAAAATTGTTGTCTAATAACAGCTTTAAACGACTGAAATCGTGACACAAATGCCAATTTTTGATTTTTATGCCCGACCTTGTCCAAAAAATAATTGTACCATTCAGAATTTACACATCGATTTCCCTCTTAAAATCACAGTCATTTTTGCAGTCCTTTTTTCTGTAATTTTTGCAAGAGTGGGAATTTTTAGAGGGTATTTAGTAGTCTTCTAGAGAGATTTTAACACCAAATTTGATGTTATAGAGATATTCTAAGGGTTTTCAGGAGTTAAAACACGATAAATTTCCACTAAGATAAGATTGAAGCATTTGCGAGGACGCATCACTCCCGCTCAACTTAACTTTTACGCTTAAAATGTAAGCCAATGTAAGCCACGAATATTACAAAGGAAGACCGTGAAGTCTGCCCCTAAATGTGTCGTCACCGACCGCGCATTTTATGGAGTCACAAATTTCGCCACTTGCGTCGCTGACGGACAAAATGATCCAAGTTTCACGGGGAAATAAGGTAAAACAAGGGATCTTCACTGGAATTTATATTCCTGACGATGCGATCCAACAAATTCATAACTTTTCAAAGCTACTCCTCGCAATAACGATCATTTTACTGCAAAATATTACAAAAAGTGGATCGCATTGAACTCATAGCCGCGCTTCGAACATTTTTGAAAACCGATTAGAATGCAACCAAAGTGGCAACAGGAATCAGCCTTCCATGGGATGGAATTGGGCCTCCTATATGCATTCCCCTTGGTGTAAGCATTCATCTAGAAATTTTCACAGCACATATATATAAAAAAATCAATCCTTGCCTGTATTTTCCAGTACCTCAACTTCTAATATTTTACCTTTCTCAGATGTTAAATTTTAAACTTGAGATATAGGCAAGTGTTGACCAAGTTCTACTTGGCACACCATGAAAATTTCAAGAGGAATGAGAAGGTTTGAAACGAGTGTAGCCTTGCTTACAACGATTTAACATGACTCAATTCGCCATAACTATAGAGTTAGGAAACTCAAAGAAGAGCTTCCATTGATTCAAAAGAGCTAACATGGAATCGTCAATGATACATAGCAGTAAGTAGAGAAAAACTCAAATTAACCAGGGTCAAGGAAGGCAAGTGCTTAATTACTACCCGCGACTTAACTTCCATCCGTCCGTCGGATGAGAAGTTAGCTGCAAATGACTTCAGCTGTCGATCACCTTCTGTAAATTCAACCAACCATCCTGATTCCTCTTCATTCGATTACATGATTACTGTGCAGTTTCTTCTGTGAATAGGTTTATGTTATCCGTCACTAATTAAATTAATGTATTATTAATCAATGTTTCATAGAAATTAAAATTGTTTAGAAAGGGGTTTGAGCTCATCGCGAAGAATGATGAAATAATATCCATCCTGTAAACCAGGGGTATTCCGCCTTTTTTAATGCAAAGGCCAAAAATCGATTTCACATCGTCTGGAAGGCCACAATGCTCCACGTCACTTTACCACCACATCAATATAATATATAAAAAAAAACATCATTTAAAGTGAAAAAATCTATATAGGCTAAAAAGTTCAATCAATCAATGCAATTTTTGACATTGTTTTTTTTTCGTTTTTTTTTTTATTTTTGAAATTTTTGATTTTTTACGAGTGTTTCGATATATATTTATTTGATACTGTGTGGCGCGATACAATATTTTCCTTAGTCTCTACCTGCCGCAAGACATTAGCCGGCGGGCCGCGGGTTGAAGACCTTCGCTCTAAACTGTATTCCATCAACAGGTGAAGGGCGTCATGGACCTGAAGAGGGGCTACGGCAAGGACCGAGTGAAGGCGCTGGTGGCGAAGATCATCGCGGGAAGCGGGGGCAGCGAGTCCGAGGACGCCGGTGGCGGCGAGGAGGACGTGTTCTGGGCGGCGAGGGGCAAGCGGAGGCGGGGGCAGGCCGAGGAGGCGGTCAGGGAGCCCAGGTCGCGCCTCTGAGCGGCCCCCAAATCCCCCCCCCCTGAGAAGCGGTGACTCCCTCCATATTATATTATACACATATGTAAACAATCAATAATAATTAATGCGTCGATCGTGTTCGGATTTCGAGGGCCGTGTCGGCCCCACGAACGGTCCACGTGTAACTCAGAGAATAATAAAGATTTTTAGCCTGTTTTCTCCGGGTTTCATTCCAATCCTGGTTGTAGAAAAGGTCTATCCCTATCAATTTAAGGTGGTATAAAATAAAAGAATAAATCTATGTTAGGCTCACTTGTATATTTAAATGGCACCTTTCATAATAATGTCACATTTTCAGGCAAGATCTAAGATGTTATCATTAGGACGGCTCTTTAGCGCGAGTTTTAATTTCATCATATCGATAAAAAATGTTTAAAGAAGCTAGAAATCTAAAAATCACTTTTTTTTAAGCAGGCGCACTATCTCAGAGAGTCTTCACAAAAACTTTCTCATGGGGGAACCAATATATTGCCGGTACAACGCATCTGCTGTTTACTTTGTCGAAGAGGGCAACACACTAGAAGAATGCGGGTGGAATAGCATTCCAGATTTCCGTTTTTTTGTGGGGCATGTAGGGATGATGGCTAGGATTCCTATCCACAGAAATATTTAGGAAATCAACAGAGCTACTGTGACCGAGCTCCCTCCGGGATGAAGGGCCTTCAGTGATGTAGCGAACGCCTTTGCCGAAAGGAATAAACAAGAGGAAGATTCAGAAAAGTCTTTCGCCTGACGTGGAGATAACAGTTCCCTGAGCTTCATCAGTGGGATGGATAAGTCCATGGAAGCCCTCGACTCGCTGCGGGCTAGAATACGACACACAAAGCTGTAAGGCTGGGTGAAAATAACCGTGCTGATCGGGAATAACGGAAAACAAGAAAAAATAGCAGCCCGAATTCGTATATGACACTACTGAACGCCAAAAATAACTAGGGAGAAGACAAATCGATGGAAAATACGAGAACATTACTCCTAAGACATATAATAACAAGAAAACAGTTTTTTAATGCTATTCCATACATGATTTAGCACATTTGAAGATGATACTGAATAAGAACTCTCCTCATAAGAGTTTACGATAAGGCTCCATAGGGAATGCGAAGACAAAGAAATAAATGACTTCCTTCAAAAGACGCCTTCACTTTGGATTGCCTAAATCCGAGGTATTAATTAGGATAAACTGAAGGAAGTAGTGAACGAAATCGCGATTGAAAACAAATGTTCTTTGCTCACGTTAATTAACAACGTTTACCCACCGCATTAGAAGTATCTACTCGAAGAAGTATCCAAGGTTTACAGATGACCTTATATTCCCATTTCCTCAGTGCTACTCTTAAGAGGACGCATCACTTTCCTTCGACTCACCGTTTCTCATGACGTAATTACTCGTTTAAATTTAAGCTATCATCCTGCAAACAAATCACCAAAGCAAATAGAGTTAATGAACTGTTGCGCGGGGATCGGGTTGGTATGGTGGCTTAAGTGTTGGCTTCCCACCCCGTGGGCTCGGGTTCAAATCCCGGCGGTGGCAGAGAATTTTCAGAGACTGCCCGATCCCTGCTTGAATGTTGTGTGGAGAACATTTCAAGCGCAACACTCCGTCCGTCGGATGGGACGTTAAACCGTGACCCTCTTGGCGCCTTTCGTTAAGAGCAGGTTTCTCTCCATCCCTCCTTACCTACCCTTCCCTCTTGGCGTAAATGAGCTCAGCTGTCGGTCGCCTCCTCCAAATACCATACCTTAATTACAAATTGTTTCGCGGAAGAGAGGTTAAGACGACGCATCACTTCTGCCCCAACTAGCGTATTTTGTATTTATTCGAGAAGCAATACTTCCTTAAATTTTGAAACCTATATCACATTGAAATGATCAGGCAGACCCTTGTCCAAAAGTACATTTATTTCAAATATAGAAATTTTCATCTAAAAATATTTGAATATGGATTAAGTTTATTTATATTATGGGTCTCCTCATAAGAGCACATACAAATGCAAACAACAATTTCTGCTCAAACAATAAAAATTTAACCGGCACAATTCTCTTGGCAATAGGAATCTAAAATACCTACCACACCGAAGTAAAATTACACTGATTACATAATGATAACATACAGAAATAATGAGGATGAAGAGACAAATCAGACAATAATTTCCCAAATAATTTGTAAATACATACCATTAGAATAAATTTAACTTACTGGCGTAAGTGCTCTCTGAGGTAATAATTAAATATTTTTTCTTTGAAAATAGACAGAGAAGAGGATTTTTAACAGACAACAACAGAGAACTCCAGAGATAAGAAAATAATAAAGATAAGTATTTGCGATATAAATATTGAGGTAAAGTATTCAAATCTAAGACAAAGCCAAAATGTTGACAACAGCCATTTATATGTTATTAGCATTATTAAAGTGTTATTACCATTAAAAAACTGTTTACACGATAAATTAACACGTACGAGTTAATGTCTAATAGCGTTAACTATTTCTGTGGACTGGAACGGAACATATACAAATGCATGAATCAAATCAGAACAGATTCTATTTTCTTTTCATACTTTCGCACAAGTTGGGTGGTTACAGGGTCCTTTTTGGCGTTTAATCTCGTGTTCATACATTAAGTCCATTTCAAGATTTCAGAATTTCAAAATGATAGAAAATTTCAAGATGATAAATGAATTTTTAAGCAAGTTATGCGCCACAAATAAATGACAAGATAGGTCCGACCAAGCCGAGAGTGATGCGTCCCCTTAATATCTCTCCACGAATTGTTTCGTATTGTTCACGAATTGTTTCGCATAGGAATTAATTGTTCTATATGAAAGGGATACCACTGGTATTAAAAATGTTTTAATTTCTTATTCATAATGTAGCCTTTATATCTCATTTGAATTTTGGCCAAAACCTCGACTTGTCACTGTAACTCCGTACCGCTTGGAGTCCTATATAATTAAATGTACTAAAAGTGGCTCTAGAATATTTTCACAGGCATTACATCTCAACTTTTTGATAGTTTAAGTTTAAAGCAAGTCAATCGCCGCAAAGAAATGACAAAATAGGTCCGGCCAAGCCGGGAGTGATGCGTCACTTTAACCTCTCTTCCACGAAACAATTCGTTCGCCAGGGATTTTAGCTCCCTCTATCCTCTGCCCACGTCCGTCCCTTCCGAAACCTTTTTCTTATCCTCCTTCTCCGCAGTTTGCCTACCTCTCTTCCCGATCTCACCCGCCTTTACCACTATTTTCACCATCGAAATGGATTTTTATCGAATACTTCCTTTCCCCTGGATGAAGAGAGCGTGCCCCAAGATAGATGGATAGGGAGTAAGCTGAAAAACTGAACTGTCAAATAAGTGGGTAATAAGCCAAGCAGCACAAGTGATTTCCTTTTTCTAAACAGAGTCAGGTACAGAAATAAGGTAAAGAAAACAAACGAGATCACTTAGATATTTAGTAATGCAACTGATTTTCCACTCGATGCCAGCACAGAACAGAGACTCACTCGTATCACTTGGCAACCAAGTTTTTGTATATTTCTTCTAACGATTAACTGTGCGTAACTCTGTTTAGAAAAAAATCTCTTGTACCCCTTGGCTTCTCAACCCCTAAAATGAAAACAAAACTACACCGATCAACCATTTCAGCTCTTTGACTTTAAAAATAATAAATAAGATTTAAAAAAACACGCTTTTCACAGCAGCAAAAGCTCGGAGTGCGATACGAATAATTTAATTTTAGTCTGGGTTCCAATTCATTTTAATTCATCCTGGATCTGACGATAAAGTAACAAGGTACGAATACTTTAGCCCTTTATACCTAATGGGAACTAATTAAAGTAATAGGCTGTAATAATTTTCCATTAGGCTCAACTTATGCTAAAATGTAGTAAGTATCGCTTGTTTCAAAGAACAGGAAAACGGAAACTTATGGAGCTCATGATCCGTACATATTCTAAACTGAGTTTCCGTCTTGCATGACACACTGGCATTTTAATGACATAGATTCGTCACTAGAGGGAAAAATTATCCAAATTATGTCATTAAAAATAATTTTCTGGGCCTAGCGTTGTGAAATTTCCTTATGATTAAAAAATATTTTTTAAATATCCTCAGGCATTTTTCATACCAATAGGTATTTTTCTTTACAAGCTCTCTCTTCATCATTAATCCACTGCATACTCAACCTTAGACCTGATGATGTTTACATGCGCAACTAAGCATGGGCATACGATTAATTTAATCACCATATTTAATTTTTTGTCTTAATGTTTTGACAAGAGAGTCAGATACCTTTTAAAACAACAGAACATGAGCATTTGACTGCATTCCACGAATACAGCTTCCAAAATATTCATTCGATATTCCCGCTCTTCATTTACACCAGTGATTCTTATCTACAAAATCTTTCAAAAACACTTGATATAGTAACGGCGCGGCGCCGCATCCCCGCAGTCGAAACTACGGAGACAGCTTGAATATTTCCAGGAAACCTCCCATAGAAAGTTTTCTCCGAATGCTGCCTCGAGATTTCATGCACACCAAACTGCCGCGTCTCTTGTGTCACTACCCAATCACTTTTGACATTTTACGCATTCCTATTGCAGAAAACGGTCACTCTCGTATAATCAAACAAATTGCATGCGGCCTAAAATCAACCAATTACAACGACGCTGTTACTATTTGGGGGGATTAAATTAGACTTCACTGCTAAAACTATTGCTAATAAAAACGTACTTTTAACCATATATGAGGGGGTGAGAAGCCAAGGGATACAAGTGATTATTTTTATAAAAAGAGTTAGGTAAAGGTAATAATTAGAAGAAATATACAAAAACTTGGTTGTCAAGGGTTACGAGTGAGTCTATATTCTGTGCTGACTTCGAGTGGAAAATCAAGTACAACTACTGCATATCTAATTGATCTCGTTTGTTTTCTTTACCTAATTTCTGCACCTAACTCTGTTAAGAAAAAGAAATAACTTGAACCCCTTGGCTTCTCACCCACTCATATGTAATAATAATAGTTAAATAGATAATAGTTTCAGCAATTAAGTCTAATTGAATCCCACCAAATCACGCAGCTAAATAGCCAAGGGAAGAAGTTCAGAAGCTACATCAAGGTGGGTTGTACAACGTATATGTAATATGATACAACATTACAATACGTGAAATAAGTTTTAAATAAGATACACGCGTAATTACCAAATGAAGACCGGAAAATAAGAATTAGTTATTATAGAAAGAATTGTTAGTATGGCCAACAAAACTTTGGCAATATTCGAAGACGATTTTAAATAAAAATATCAATAAAGTCGTATGAATACACCTCTCAATCGGAAAAGAGTATAAAATATCTCAAGAATTACAGTAAGAAATTATTTTACTTCAATTAACGCTCAACACGATCCATTTATGTGAAAAAAAAGAACTTAACTTCCCTAAGCCAAAAATTCAAACCTAACTAAACGCTGATATCATATTATTATTCCATCAAAAATAAACAATTCCTCAACTGTGGTTATATAGCGCTTCCAGAACAGACTTGCACCTAAAACACGAGCCTCTTCACTTCCAGTACATGCCTTGGTAAGTTCATGCGATTCAACCAGAGAGCAACTGTAGAGTTGGTAAAGCTTTAATTTTTTTGTTAATAATGATTTGTCTTCAAATATGTTAACAACACACTTCCAGTTTTTGTGTTTTCATAAATTATGCACCGTTAAATTAAACCATTAAATACTACCGACTACAGCGTTAATCGGAAGGATTATGGCACAGATATCACACTCCCTACAGCTACGTTGAAAAATTAGCCAATATTTAACCTCCGATAACTTAAATACGTTTTTTCGTTGTAACACGAATAAAGAAACAGTGGAGAAAGTTATAATTTACACATCAAAAGTCGTATTTAAAAAGTGCACACGAAAGAATGAGATGAATCAATCATTTAATCATGACTTTACAACGGTAAAATATTTCTATCAGCAGCTTTAGCACAAAAGTAAATATAAATAAATCTTAAAAATCTCGCAGCACACAGTCACTTTCCAAATATTCCGATATATTTTTTACATAATTTAGCAACAGTTTGATTAGAAGTAATGGACTCAGTATTTCCCAAAAATATACAAATTATGCATGATCATCCATATTACTCCTCCAACATCAACCGGAAAGGATCAACTAGGAAAATGAGAAGCCGTCGAACACTTCCACAGCGGGGCGAAAATTCAGATCTCCATCAGAATTTCGTAGGTGCGATTATTAAAAAAAAAAAAAGACCAAGTCTCAAGGTCAGGGCGAAATGTCACAACGTCCGGGCGGTGATATATGGTCAACTAGCGAGCCAGTACACGCAGAAAAACCGACAGACCGCGAGAGATGAAAACATGCATATCCGTCCTCCATTCACCAAGCGAGCTTGTCGCTGAAAATATTTGCAGAGGCGGCGGATACGCATGCATTTGGGACGGCTCGCTTCGGCACAGACTATTCCCAACGCTTCACTCACACGCTGGAGAGTCCCGTGTTTTATGCCCGTACCCTTCGAAGACTAAAGGGACCGCGGTGGAAGATAACGATCCCCTAATCTTGAGGTGAACTCGGGTCTCATGCCCCTCACGTCTACGTCCCTTAGTCAAACCCCCAGATAGTGTAATAGAAACGGCGGATTCCGTTAAATACTAAGAAGTAAGGATGAAGCGGAATCCTTCCCCAAGGAATACCACGGCGAAATCCTCGGGAATGATGAGGACGGGACTCGTGATTGCAAATTTTGACGCCTAAGTTAAAGATTTAAGCACGGAAGTCATGATTGAGGGAATACTTTAACTTTGAGGAATTAATTATTAACCCTGGATCACTAGACCTTCGTATATTTTTACGACCCGCCAAATTAAAATTCCAAAGTTGTGGAAAATGAATTTTGTAATACAAAATTACGTTTTTTTTATGGTAGTTTAAATATTTTCCCCAGCACCTTACACAAATTTTTGTTATAAATCATAGTAAAAAGAGCTGTTAAAAATATTTTCAATGAATGACACACGACTTAAGCTTTAAATATGCATTAACAACAATAAAGCTTTAATTTAATTGGTTTAAAGCACAAAAATAACTTCATGGGAGGGCAAAAACACAGCGTCTTCAAAATGACGAATGTTTAATGACCACGTGAATCTGAGCTAGGTTTAGTAGGTAAAAGGAACTATACCGATTGAAATAGGTTCATAAGTAGGATTTTGCGATTTAACCCGACTGTCCTGGATCCCCAACTTCCTTCTTACATATATAAACCCTATTCCTTCTCCATCAACATTCACCTAACATTGGTCTCTCTAACACGGCTTTCGTTTCGTATACGATTCATTCAAACCCTCTTTCTCCTTAACTGTGAGAAGCGGAATCGAAAATTAAGATGAATAGGTGACTCTAATTGCAATGCATTTTAATAAACTACGGCAAGGATGGGTAGAATATCAATAAAATTGTAATTACAGTCAACACTTATGGATGACATAACAGCCAAAGAGCAAAAATTGACTTATCTTTATAATAATGCAATAAATTACACAAGTCGTGCATGCATATACCGGCTGGTTAAGTTTAATAATATCGGAATTCGCAAAAGTTACGTTAAAGTCAAGGAGCAACAGTTCCATAACATCTCGTCTGATAACTATCGCGATCATTTTGACTTATGAATAGGAAAAAGAAACACTAAGAGAAATTTTAAGCGATGCTTTAAGAGGAACAACTTTTTAACCAGTAATTTTAACTAAGTTTGAATACTGGATTCTCACATTTTCGTTCCTCATTTAAACGAATACAAATCCTGTAACATCGATATTATAAAGAATCATACTTAACATGCGTTTAAAATTCCATCAAAGACAATCAATACGATAGCAATTTGGTGGAGTCATTTGCTTTCACAACAGAGATTTTCACTAAGTCCCGCTATTATCTCTACAGCAGCACTTGGTCACACACACTTCAAGGGTAATGAGGCCTAGCATCAGACGCTCATTTATCTTTTGCGCCCGGATGCCCTTACGCGTTCTTCACCTCCGCTGTTCCAATGGTGACAATAGTTTTGCGACCTCAATACTTGATATAGATCTTTTACGCAATTTATAAGCGTGCAAAAAGTAAAAAAAAAAATAGCGTGAGTTGTAGTAGAAAAACTACTGATGCATTTTTTTCACACAGTTGAAGTTTTCACACACTAAAATTTCCAAACATAGGCATAAGTCAACTTGGCAGAAAAACTGAGATGAACAGTTTTTTGTCTATGTCTGAGGGATGCTTTATCTGCTCCTTTCTATTAGCAACTGTTGATCAGTATAAAATCTCTATTTACGAGGAAACTTTGAGCTGACGCCTTGAATTGCTTTGAAAATTCACAGAGAAAGAGTGTAGTCTCAAAACATTTTGAAGGATTTCAATTTATAAAAATTATATACCATACTGGTTTCGATATCCAAGCGTCATTGCCAAGAATGAACATGCACTTTTTCAAAACAGCAGTTTGATACTTTCATAAATTGAATGAAAAATTATTTGATTATTTTTACTGAGTCAATTGTTTTAGTAGTCAATAGTACGCATAGCCACTCCTACATCTGGCGTAGATATTAAATTACAGCCATAATTTATATTATACTAAATCACGATTTAGGATTACTATGGAACCTAATGAGTTAAATACGTGGTAAGGAATAAAATTAAATACACTCACTATATAAATACATAAACCGCACCATTAAAAACGCTAAAAGACATGGATGGACTTCATTATATGGTATAACAAAATAATATTCATGAATGACTACCGATGGGAATCTTGAATCGGGATCCATAAATTTCCACAACTTTCATATTCTATGCAAAATGGACGGAAACATTAATTGGTGATAGCGAAAAATGCTAGCCATACCTAGTTTCCAAGCAAACTGTCAGAAGACTCCCAGCCAGCGGCTTAGCAATTCGGGTCCAATTGCATTGAATCACTATAGTAAAAACGAGGATGGAACAAAAAAATTTTAGTACTCCGAGGATTGTAAAAAAAATGAGCGAAAATCGACTATAAAGGCAGTGGGTATTTCAGTAGGTGACTCCGGGTTTCAAAATTCAATTTATTAAAATGTTGTACGGAGGACAAACAATGTTTTTACGAAATATCTGGTACTGATTTTGTAACTCGTTGGTGTTAGAGTAGCAGGATTCCGAAACTTTGCTTCAATAGAAAGAAAAGCCTTAGAGAAAATCATCTCGAAGAGAGAAAACAAAAAAATTTGATCGAAGATTTGATTCGGTTTTTAAGGAGTGATTCATACTTCGTGTTTCAGATCAATTCTAAAAGAGTGAGTCACGACTCGCGAGTTGAATAAATTTTCGAGATTCGATCCTTAGCTCCGTATAAGGTTTTAAAAACCAAGAAAACTCGATATTAATCAACCATTTATCATCATGTACACTAAGCGAACCACCAGGGTCAAATCCTCCAAAAGGTCCACCTTCATTACAACCTAATTTAGCGTAGCTTGACTTAATATAAACTAGATTCATCAATAGCATACTACTTCAAACACACACTACGCATAAATGGTTAAATCGATTACAGAGTACTTAAGATAGTCTTTATATCTCTCGATAGAATAAATATCTTCCTAGAAACTTCAAGATGTTATAGGCTAGTTCATTAGCAGTGTAGTTTACTTACTTATGTGTTCCTAAATGCATGTTTCTAATAGTATTTCTAACAGAATGTTTTAGCTCCAAAGGCGGATTGCCTCGATAAGTAGGATACAAATTAATCCCATGGATTACGCGTCATATGTAGTGTACGTGTTGCGTAGTGCATGTTCGTGTAAGTAAACTTCAATCCCCATGGATGGTGTTGTGCACGGTGGATATTATTAACGGCTTCATGAAGTGATGGTTCAACCCCTTCTAAACACCTCTGTAGGTGGCTTGCAGGGTAATATAGCCCGGTCAAAATAGACATTGACCCTTGCATAAATTGCCAACAAGCTGAAAATTTCCAGGAGCGTCAGGAATACCACTCTAAAGAAATCCTGAAAAGTCCCCATCGATCCCGTGTGTGCAAAAATTTTTATTCAAGGTCAAAGGTCACAAAAATGGGTTTTTTGGATTTTTCGGCCAAACGGTTAGTTTTACGATAAAAATTGCACGGTTCAAAATTGTAGAGCAGTTAATTTTCTACAAAATTGTCATTATACTTTTTTCTCTAAGATTTATCATTTCTGAGATAGAGCCATTCGAGCAATACGCGTGTTACGTGTCCAATAATGTTCAGAGAGCGCAATAATATAGTTAAGCATATTACTGAGAATACAGTTTCGGGTAATTACGAATGGCTCTATCTCAGAAATGATAAATCTTATAGAAAAAAGTATGGTAACAATTTGGTAGAAAATTAACTGCTCTACAATTTTGAACTGAGCAATTTTTATCGTAAAACTAACCGTTTGGCCGAAAAATCCAAAAAACCCATTTTTGTGACCTTTGACCTTGAATAAAACTTTTTGCACACACGGGATCGATGTGGACTTTTCAGGATTTCATTGGAGAGGTATTCCTAACGGTCCTGGAAATTTTCAGCTTGTTGGCAATTTATGCAAGGGTACCCCCTTTTTTTGGGCTAATTTGACCAGGCTAATATGAAGATGTACAGGATACCGTCGTGATATTTTCAACTAATACCTATACTAAACTTGAACCCAATAACGCAATTGTTGATGATCATCAAGATGCTTTTTGAGTTTTCAACTCCATTGCTGCGCCTAGTTAAGTTGTAAAGCGCCAAATAAGACTCGAGAGCATTCAAAGATTAAAATACATTAAATTCTCAGATTCTTGGCAAGTTATGCATGGTAAGAATCAGCGAAGGCCTTCAGGAGGTTCTAAAATTCGACGACAAAAATATTAAGATTACAATAATCGACTCAAAATTGTGTTCCCTATCCAAAAGTGCAAATCAAATACTCACACATTTTGGGACCTAGACTTCATCTTTGATGCCCACGGAAAACGGAAAAAAATGAAAGCCATAAATGGATAAAAATGATACACCATTACCTAGAGAGGGCGAGGATGCAATAAAATTTGAATGGCGAGGACCAACATCGCCATTTATCACTTCCACAATTTTGGCCAAGTGAGAAGACTACGCAGGGTTGATATTTTTACGTCAATACTAAAACCCTTTAATTCCTTTTAAGCGCGAATATTTTCCTTTTAAAGCTGCCATATTTCGTTTAAAAAATACGTCCGTAGATTAAAATAATACCAAAACTTTCGCAGATTAAAATAATACCAAAACTTCAGCATTTAAACACAAAATAATTTTCATTTACTTCGTACTAAAGGCATTTATATTTCATAATTTCACTGAAATTTAGTATAATCATTGCAATTAATACATTTTTCACAATATACTTTGTTTATTCTCGTACACCCTCATAAAGCACATATTGACCACTTTCACGATGGGCTAGCACTAGAGAATACGTAAAAAATATGCAACACTCCCTCATTTAGATACACTACCCATTCTTTCACTTAATCTTAGATCTCATCCAACAGAAAGGCTAATAGACCACACCTGAAGGAGCTCGCTGCATGCGATTATATACGGCTTCAGTCGTGTTAATAACAACATTTCTTGGTGAACTACGCCAAAAATAATAATGTCACTAAAAAAGAGCGCATTCTCAGGAATTTTAATCAGCGTGTAACTCATTCACTTAACCTACGATCCCACCGAACCGATAAGGTGCGAAAACCACACCTGTGAAGGACCGGGAGCATCTCCCGGGAGAGAAGTAGAAGTAACCGGGAACATAATTCACGATTCTAAGCAATAAAGAAAAACCTCCGAGGGGGAAAACCCGGTCGCACTTTCATCCGAAACCATATGACATGAGGAAGGTCCTTCTCGCTTGCGAAAAAGATTCGCGGAACCACGAAAGCATTCCCTTAAACCCTTCCAGGCACACCCGCCCACAACCTATACCATTCCCTTTGGACAAAAAAATAAAGAAAAACCCTGTCCCCGTGGCATCCCTCCACCCTTCTCGGAGACCCTACCCCCAAGAGAGAGATCTCTCTCAACCTTTCCGGACGGTTACACCGAGTTTGCGCCCAGTGGCTGCAGAAATCTTGCAACGCACCCTACCCCTTCTCACTTCCCACACCTCCACCGCCCCCGCGCGGGGGAAGGGGGCGGAGTCCGGGGGCGGAGATGGGGGTGGCAAAGGCTTAGGGGAATGCTACGGAGTCGGTACTCGGGGAATGGAGATTACTAGGGGGAGGGAGGCAAAACCGCCACGTGATGACTGAAGAGAGGTGGGAGAGGGGTTGAATTTTGTGGCCGAAACGTGTGGGGGGCACAGAGGGTGTGGGGTGGGAGAGTGTCTCCGGGGGAGGAGAGGGGCGGTGTCCACATATATTCGTCGCCCGAGGGTGCCGTGAGGAAAGAGACGAGGCGCACGGCACGAGCCACAAGACCCCCAGAGGACCAGCGGCGTTGGTCGAAGCGGGACAAAGTCCAGAGAGGAGGAGACCGCGGTGGGAAGCAGCCGCAGCGGACGGTCCACACGTGACAGCCACCGAGAAGAGGTGAGTGGAGCGAGGTTTCACTGGACCACGTCGGATATCCGTACTTTGCAAGGAAAAAGTCCCTCGAGTGTTACCATCCGATCTCGTTCAAAATTTGGCTAACAAGGATCGCGAAAGTGATGTTCGGGATCTGAATGCCGATGTTATTTTCCGAAACTATATAGGTAAGGTAGAAAATGTGTCGCGGCTTTCTTTCACATAAGCCCGAGTTCGAGAGATATTGTAGATACGCAAGTGATAGGAAATGGTTTATGTGTGGTTTTTTTAATCAACCGCCAACTCTCATTACTTTTCGAGATATTAGCGACGGAAATTACTTGAAAATGACTAAATTTATGTAACCAGCAGGGCGACAATAAACATACTTTGTCGCTAGGACGCAGAGCACTGAAAGTGTATTGTTGTTATGTGGGTTGCAAACATTCAGGCATTTTCCTTGTGCTTTCTGTGGCTAATATCTAGTATGAGCGTTGGCGGCCGCAACAAAAATACATCTCATGGGTATCTATTTCATATCACCTAGTAAAATTTGAACGAGATCTATTGATGACACTCGATGGACTTACCCTGTTAGTCCTGTTCAAGGATTCGGTTCCGCTAGAGCAGTGTTTCACATTTAGAGGTGTATGTCGCCGCGTCGCCGACGCTAGTCCACGTAAGACCTGTGCGACGGCTGCAAGAATCGTCGCCAGCGGCGTCCACGTGTTTTTTTCGCGGATTCCATACCATCGAGGTAGCCTCCAGTGGCACAGCATGGCGCGGATGGCGCTAAGCCGTAGTAACATTCATATCTCACTACTAACAGTAAATTCATTGCAAAATATAATTTTCTATCATCAATAGTAAATACGTAATATACATCAAAATAAATTCAACAGATTCAGGCGTGATAGGGTGGAAATTCGACATATTTATATAAAAGGTAGCTGCAGTTTTCCACAATTATTTTAACACGTACGAGGCGTTTCGGCTCATAAAGCCATCATTTTGGTACAAGACCTTGAGTCATCATTAAGAAATGATCTTGTAAAAAGTAAAATGTGTCATTGAAATAATTATGGAAAAAGTGCAACTACCTTTTATTTCAAGTTATCAACTGTGCAATTCTTAGGGGTTAATTGTGTATGTAGATAAAATAAAAAAAAACTGAGAATACACTCTTTTTCAGTTGCATAATTATTATAGATAATATAATATATCAAGAAATGGAGTTATCAACACGACTGAAGCTGTTATAATCGAGTGCCAATGAGTCATGTTTGCATTTTACTTTAGCTTTGAATTAAATACTGGTACCCTCGAATAGAATTACTTCCGATCAATGGAATAATTACCATAATTTTACTCTGTAAAGAAATCATGATAGAGAAAATATTGCTTTGAGCTCAGGCATGTAATAGGAAATTACGAGTAAACGCCATGAACGGAAAATTTAAAATTAACGCCAATTTAATGGCAGTGGAAGTAACTCTTACTTCTTTCGTCAAAGAGGAACGTAATTTTCGCCTAAGAGATCATCGGCAGGGATGCCGACGCGCGCCGCACGTCACAAAATGTACACGTGGACGCCGCTGCTATACAGATTTTATCATCGGCGCAAACGTTTATTTCCAAACCTATGAAGACTGCAAACCACTCAGCCTGTATTTATACATGAAAGTACTATCCCTGGCACTGCCCTTACAACCCTTTCTCAGCGCTTTTCTCAGAGCCAAACTAAAAAAAAACGCGATAATGTGAGATAGTTATTGTTAAATAGATAAATTTATTTGGAGGACGCACCTTACCTTCTCAGCCGGTCATATTGTGTCTTTTTCACGATGAATTACTCGTTTAAAACGTGTGAAGTCATCTGAAATTTTTCAGGAAACAGAGAGAAGAATTTTTTCAACATTTTTCATCAAATTAAATGCAAAGATTTTTTCCCCCTTAACCCATTATAACCCAAGTTGTTTCCAATAAACAGAAAAAATGTATAAATTTTTAGCTCCGTTCAGAATATATTTAAACTACGTGTTTTTTGTGCTGCAAAGTTTAATGGCGAAATATGTAGGGTTGATGGCACGATAATTATGATTGAGTAGAAAATTTTCACATTTTTAAAATGAGAAGCCTTGAAATTTAATTTCTCCCGGAAGCAGCATTGGGTTGGAAAGGGTTAAGATATTTAGGCGATTTTTTTTAATTAGATATTCAGGAAAATTTTCAAATGCCCTATATACTCTGAAAATTTCTAGAAGATAGGGACACTTTCAAATGAGTTTTTCTTCGCGAGATAAGACCGGTGAAGACCAGGTCCTTTTAAGGCTCAAACTTGCTCATGACTAATAATCCTAAGACTGCTTTAACGCTACTCTCCACTCAATTATCCTATCAGCTAATCTTTTCACACCTATATATTTCTTCTCTCTCACATCCTTCTTCAACAGTTCCATATATTTTGTTCGAGGTCTTTTCCGTTCTTGTCGTCTACTCAACTTCCGCATTCTTATCCGCCTTGTGAATCACTCCGAGGATCTCATGGACTAACGAATGCCAGCGGACCACTCGCACGAAACCAAGATTCAGCGATTACAGCGAATTTCAATAACGTGATACCATATACCCATCCCAACTTCGTGACTTCCATGAATTTTTACCCGTCCGGACCTCCTGGGCTCCTTCGAGAATTAGTGCATAACTTAGCACTAGAGAATTTCACTAGAGAGTCTGGAGAGAAAAAACGCTGCGGGAACGCGAGCCCTATTCTGCAGTAATAATACATTGCATTCCCATCGGTGAGCATTAATTCTTCTCGCGTTTTTGCCGCTTGAAAAAGTCCCCGAGCCGTCGAATTTAAGCTGTCAGCGTACACGTCCAACCGGGAGTACTGCTACTATCCCTGCTTTATTGAAGATACTACTACTAAGACACTACTAGTACTACTAATATCCCTGCTTTCATTGAAGATTTCGGCTGTAGATTACATATATTTATGCTTTTCGGTATTCACTCTGGGCCTGAAAACGACGGTTCTGCTAGCGACCCTTCCAGGATCTTCCAGTAACTTCAAATCCAAATGATTCCAAAGAAGTGAGTTCTAGTCTGAATAACCTAGGAAGATTACTGGCGAAACCATCGTGTTAGGACACCATGCAACATGTTGATAACCGTAAAAAGGTAGCCACAGTCCTGCAACATGCCTCAGAACGAAGCATGAATATAGCATCAAAAATTTGGAAACTAGGGACGACCTAACCCGGTAAAAACCTGAGAGGAATTCCTTCTTCTGATTTACTCCCCTTTATAAACTCAATTCACTCGGAGCTGCTACCTTCTGGATAAATGACCTTCACGGAGATCGGATTGATGTGGTAGTTGAGAGCTAGCGAGAAGACGCAGGTTCAAATCCCAGCATTTTTATCCTTCACCATCCATAAGTATCCTTCACACATAACACCGACTAGGGTTGCGTGTGAAGGGTACTTTAGATAGAGCACTTTCGAATTTTAGTATTGGTCATTTTGGCGTCTTTCATTACAGCTACGTGGACGATCACAACGAAGGACAACTTGGTTACCCAAGCGTGCTTCAGTACTTGAGGCGCATATCGATGGCTAAGTTCTAACAACAGGTATCTCAAATTTTGGCCGGTTTGAGACAGGTATCTTAAACAAAGTGTAATGACATTTAAAAAGTAAAATTCAAGCAAAAATCAACTCTTTATTTGCAAACGCATGCTTCTTTATCAGTTTTATGAATTTTTGGTTTTTAATTTCAGTGTGCAATTAAAAATATAAATATTTTCTTTTGCTCTCCTGAAAAGTTGCGATATAATATTTCCTGGAGAATAACAAGAATCATAATATTTCCTGGAGAATAACAAGAATCATAATATTTCCTGGAGAATAATAGAATAAATTTCGATATAATATTTCTCCTGAAAAGTTGCTATTTTTGAGATACGTTTGTTAGAACTTAGCCATCGATATATTATAAGTACTTCATATAGCAAGTCACTTCCCACTCATAAACAAACTTGCACATCGCTAATCTAGATATCAATAACAATATTTCAACAAATCACTTTTTATACTTCTCATGTCATGAATGAATTGCTTTTAAACTTCACTTATTATCAAGAAATGGTCTAATTAATTCCAGAAAGGGATTTTGCGATTGCTTGGGGGCCTGTAATTTTAATGCCAAGCGCTCCGAGCAGAACAGACAGGCTCAGACAATTTGCGCCAACTACTGCGTTTGCGGAAACTATTTCGCGGAGTATGGTAGTGTTTGAGTTGCTGCGAAAATGTTTTACTTGTGTAAAATACGATGTAATTATTTCGTAAGAACGTTGGTGATACATAATGATTTAAAACAGTGGAAATCCTAAGATGACTTCAACAAAAAAATTTGACTTTGACCAGTCAAGACAAATTATTTGTAAAAGTATGAGTTTCCGCAAATGATTTGATCAAGTGTAGAGATCTTGTTAGTACACGTGATAGCTTGGATTTTAAAACTGATCAGGTTCAAAATCCTTCGATACTTTCATCTTGCGAACAAGCTGCTGGCCTCCCTAAAATCGTGCAATAAAGAAAATCAAAACCCAGAATGAGGGTTTACACGAGAAACTCATGTTTACAAGTTACCTTCTACAATCTACTTTCTATTAAATCGCAATAGTGAACTTTCAAGATTACTTTAACACTCTTGAGGAAGGATGTAGTTTACGGTAAATAGCGACCTTTCCCATAAATCAAGTCTTTCGCAAGTTCTTGCATTGCACAAACATTTCCAGAGTAAATCCAAATTTTCAGAAACAGGAATTAAAATATTTTTTAGCAAGAAAAATGAGAGAAAAAGCAGCAAAATTTAACACTAGAAGTTTAAACATCCAAGCCATAATAAAAATTAAGACATCCAAGGAAAGGTAGATTTCTGATATCACAATTTCATATACCACCCCATTTTATCAATTTTACGATCGGTAAGTTTTTAAGAAGAGAAATCACAATGGATATTTCTTTTGATTACGACGCCCAGATAATTTTCAACAGGCTCCTACATTTATTGAGCCGATCGATTTTCACGTTAAAATCATACACATTTTTTCAGTCACGCAAACTGCAACCAATCGATTCGGATTCTTACGAGAATTGAGTTAGTGGGCTTTGCTGAAAATAATTTGTCGCGTTTTTTGGAAGATTTAGGTTGAAACAGCATCACGCTCCACTAAATCCGTGTATGAGTTATCAATGAATCAAGAATTTTTAAGGATTTCGCGACAGATCTACGACGATAATTTGGGAACAGTATTTAACGGAACTCGCCTTCTCACTTTTAACGATAATATACTTAAAAAACGAAAGGGCTTCAATCATATTCAATGGGCACACTCAGAACTGAAATTGAAGATTCACAGTGCGTCGTTGCTGAGAATGATTCACAAAAACTCGAACGAAAATTCAACACAGCCATAGTCAAGTAAAAATAAAATTAATGACTGATTCTGTTCTTTACTCACCTAGTTGTGCACCTAGGAATCTCTTCTTCAACTCATTCAAGTCATGAATCGGCCAAGAAGCGGCCGCGGGCCTAAGATGGCCACGAAGGTATATCCTGAAATTATACAAACCACGGTATTACATCGGTCTCAAATTCACAAGCAAACTAACTCTAGCACGCCATAAACTTTCAAGTCACCCGTCATAACATTTCTGGCATGATACACAGCAAATTATTCTCCGTGGAAAAACACCTCGATAGCTTCAAAATGAATGAACTACCAGCGTTTGAACCTGAAGAAGACAATTAGAGAAGTACCCCACATTTTGACAACATTTACAGTTGAAAAATTTATTTCTCCCACAACTATTAGGCATAAAAAATGGCAAACGGCACTAAAGATCTCCATCTTAAGCGAATCTATTCATTAAAACCGCAAAGCGTATTCCTTGAATTCAATATGAAACCATCGTTTGCACGATTTTTTAATAAAATGAGTAAAATTCCGTTTTATTGATTTAAATCCAGTAGATAAACTTATGTCACACAATCCATTTAAACTGGTAGAATGAAAAAAAATATATGAAGCATACGATCCATAGGCTGAAATATGTGCTAATATTTCCGGGGCAGATTTAATTCAGTACAGATTAAAATTCAGCAAGAAGGAAAATTAAACAAGCCACGAAAGCATCTGAAATCGTTAAACTCAAACAAATTCTTTCATCTTTCAACCCTAGGATCAATTCCACATTACTATTCTGACAGCTCTCAATATCCGCTTTGGAATAAACGAAAATTCGGGAGTTCATGTAAACGGTTAAAAAAATGTAACGAACAGATAGCCAAAAATCTATTAAATTTAACGATCACTTAAGGGTCGGAATGTTTTCCACGGAAAAAGTTCACCGTCCGAAGGAAGGCCAGGACTTCGTCTCATGATTCATCCACAACCTCCACGCTCTAGACTGAGATCTCAACTCAAGATACAGAAACCACTTTCACGCCAACCGAATTCCCTTGATAGCTTGAGGAGATTCCGCCGTGGCTCAGCGATTCAAAACAAACACCGTGAAACCAACCTTAAGCGGCCACCGAACGGGTTTTAAAAATGTAGCCGCTGTAAGGACGTGACCGTTGAACAGAGGTAAAAGATGTAAGATATTTAGGAATGTATATTGATGAAATTAGCGATTAATTCGTTAAATGCCTAAAAATAGAATGATTTACGGGGAAGAGTTTTAAATTTTTTTATTTCATGCGCAAATTCCATTGCCTATTGCATAATGAGAACATACTTTGAAATCACTGCATGAAACAAGTGACTTTGTACGCAGTCACGCGCACGGGTGCAAAGATATGTATACACCTAGGATGAAGTTCACCCTGAATCGGGAGATCTGGGTTCGAATCCCGGTTAAGCCAAATATTTTTTTCATGGCGAATTTCATCCTTGGTGTATATACTTTGAAATTCTAAGATAATTTCTATCCACGCGAGAGACCTTCCAAAGGACGCGATTACGTCTGACGTAGAAATATAATTATTATTTATTCACGAAAATTGAAACAATAGTGGTTGAAGGACACGGAATAGCGTCAGTGTTTTAATTAGAGCTCCTTAGAACGCTCTATAGACACTTCAGAACCTAGAGTTTCCACATTAAAAGAGAGCAATTTCCAAACGGTATTCCAAAGTATTTTGTGGAAATAAATTAGGAGAGAAAAGAAGTATTTTGAAAACCTCAGGTAAAATATGGAGCGAATAAATAGGCTACATATTGAGACACGATGGTCTGATGAAAATAATTTTCGAAGGACAGATGGAAAGGAAGAAGAGCAGAGAAAGGCCTAGGATGAGATACATACAACAGGCGATGAAGGATGCAATACGGAAAATAATTTTTTTGATTGATAAAATTAGTTTACTAATTATAATTAAATAAATTAATACAATTATATTATAAAAGTTTTGAAATATAACCTGCACGGAGTGGAGAGCTGCGTCAACTCGATCTTCGGAATACTGACCGATGGAGATGATGAAAAGGTTGGGGCTGGTCGCTTATAAAACGATCGGTAGTCGAAAAAATAAGGCCGCTAGCTACTGACGTAGGTGGGCGCTGGTTAGAGGTGGAATTTACACTACTTTTACGTGGAATACGTTCAGTTCCAGGGAAAAGCGACCGCTAACAGAGGTGGTAGCGGCGCAGAGGTTTTCACCGTACTCGATTACAACTTTTTGCGAATATATAATTACGCGGTATTGCTTTTCCACAAGTGACATCCTTAGATGTGAAAAATAGAAGTTAGACAGCATAGCATGGACAACATTCATTGAAATTACTATTCAATGATAACTCTTTCCATTTGTGAGAATTCCCTAAGGTATGAATTAATTTAACTTATTATGACTCCAACAACTCAAGTTAACGTCAGTCCACGCATTTATATACTTATTATTAAAAATGAAGAATTATTAGGTATTTTATTCTAATTGTTATTGTGATTATGATCTACCCCTAAAATCAGATTTTTTGTTACACTTGTATAATTATTGTCATTTTTCCTACGCTGAGCAAGGCATCACCCAAAAAGCATGCGGACATTTTTCAATATGTGTATGCGATTCCCAGAAAATATAGCGCGGCTACATTTTCCGGAAAATGTATATTTATTTTCTTTAACAACCACCAGTTGAGCATATTAATAGGATATTTCGAAATTTTCTCGACACTGACATTTAATAAGCTGAGCGGAGGAATCTTCTAGAGACGCAACTCCTTTTAATATAGGTAGATATAATAATTTTTTCACCGTGAAGTCCTGAGCTCAACAATGCATCATTCATGTGGGTTCCAGTGATAGTATCACTCAAGATGTGGCCATATTATTTAGTAACCTAGAGGGAGCAAATCGTTCCGCATTTTAGGTTTTTTCGCTTCTCACGCATTAAAAATCGGAAATTTAAACTTTTTAACACATCACAATCACCTATGAACACATTATTTTTTTATTGAAGATGTCTCCGCTAGCACGCAATAAGCAAAGTTTTTTGGTGGCAAAATATGCATGAATTGGACTAAAATACAATAATGATAATCAATTACGTATCTTTATGATAAATTGAATTTCTCTTTCATAGCACTTCACGCGCAAAATTTTATCGTCATTATTTTAAATGAGCAGGCAATGCTACACCACTTCTGCGGTATTCAACGGCAGTTATCTCAAATAGACAGAATATTTTTAACAGAATATGAATCACCAAATATTTAAGAACCAATATTGATATGCGATAGAACATCTAAGTTGCTACTCATAATTATAGAGAACTGAAATACAAAAAAAGTTATATGCATTCATCAGGCACTCAACATTCAAACAATACTCCTTGAATCTAACAGCATAACTTACTTCAATTGATGCAACAGGATTGACGAGTTTCGCTACCACAGATACTTTACGTTGGGAAAAATAACTCGGCCGAGATTATAAAAATTTCAAATTATGATCCTACAGTCCCATTTATCTCGACCCAATCACTGTTAGCGTAATTTGTAGGAGTGACGCATTAACCATTTCACTTCTGACGACTCGATCTGAGCGAAGGAGAGCTGTCACGCGCTAAATTAAACCCGAGCTCCGAAACGATTCAAGCCAACCCAAACCAACCATACCTGGCTTATCTCAAAAGGGATCTGGGACCGAGGGTTCACGACCCCGAAAGATGCATACAAATTGGCCACCGACACATCACAAAACGACATAGGCACTGATAGCTTGCCATACTTTCCTTCATTCAAACGGATAGCCATTTCACGCGAGGTAAAATGCGTATTTTACGGCTCAAAATAAGACCACTCATTTCAACGAAGTTGATACGCGAGCAGTAACTCCAAAGCATATACTTGAGCAACATTTTTTGTAGAGATTTGTGAATAAAAGCGCGAAAAATGTTGCCTTAAGTTAATATAGTTGGTGGTTTCTGGCGGTACTTTGCGGAATTCAGAGGATGACGTTGACCATCGGAAAAATGGTCGAGTTTTAATAAAAATTTTGTGGAAAAACAAAGTTTAAATTTTATTCATCAAAAAAGACTAAAGTTAAGTAAAAAATATATTTTCTACAATAGTTTTCGCCATATCTCCAACAGATAAGGAGCCAACATAATGAATTGGCGTCGACGTTAAAGTAGTAAAGAGTAGACACAACCTAACATTAATACGGAGTATAAAATTGTTAAATGTATGCACCAGATCGACGAAAATGATACGATCGAACTAAAGACCAATATAAACTAATTTACAATTCACTACTACTTTTTATCAAAACCTATAACGCCATTTGATTACCACACAATCTTCACCCATCACCAGTCTTCGGTAGACAGATTTTCACGTGATTTGGAATAACATTTTGTTTAGGTAAAACTTGATTATGAGGTTGACGCACACAAAAACCGTAACCTTGCAAGAAAGTTCTTCAATCAAATAATGAATGCATAATTATGATAAACCGCGATGGTATTAAATAGCATACTAGGACTTCAAGCATAATTGGCAATTTTTATTTAAGTAAAAATGGTTAACGAAAGGTATACTTTAAGAGATACATCCACGATAGCAATCATAAACTAAGCGTAACTCTGAAATTTAACTGGACACAGTTGAACAAAAAAAGAAATTCCCCATGCAAGGATAGTGTACGAGATAAACAATTCCAGAATGTTAAGAGGTTGAATCAATAGATATCCTTCCATAAACACCAATATATGTACCACTGAGGGACATAGCTTATCGGAAGGTGCGAGAATGAGTCATAAATCGATGAATCAAATAATCTATCACCCTTAAAACGTAACATTCGCCAAAATATGTTTAACTAAAGTAGGCCAGGTACTTCACTAATACCCAACTATAAATGAGGATAAACAGTATTTGGACAGAGGGCTAGCGTTGAAATCACCACGATCGTAGGAGATGAGAAAAATAATTTCATTCGTGTCCACAAAAATCAGGAAACGAAACTTTAATTACTCCTATGTATTAAGAACCAATACTTCAGCAAAGGGAAATGTCGTCTCACCAAAGTAGGATTGGACAGGATCAAATAATTTTGTCTTCCACGGGTTTACCTCACGACATCCACCATCCATCAATCTCAGGACCGATTGATCAAAGCAACACTCGCGAGTTGAAGGAAATTAACTGCAACCTGATAGACATAGTCTGCAGCCCCCTGTTAACCACATCCCACCTTCGCCCAAAATGGACCTTTAATCTAAATTCCAAAAACCCTTGATATTTTCGTCAAGAAACTACGACTACACATGATCTCTAAAGAGGGAATGATTCTCGGGATGTTTCGAAGGTTGAGTCTGCCATTATTTTCAAGGGGTAAAATGTAGAGCCAAGTTCTTGTCGATACTAACAGCCTCGAGTGCCGCTCAAGCGTAAATAGCGACAAAGAGATGGTATAAACAACGACAAGAACTTGGCTCCACATTCTACCACTGAAGACGATGGCAGACTCAGCCTTCAAAACGTTGGGACCAGTTCCACAAAACAACACCCGGAGGAAAACCCGAGAATTATTCCTTCGAACTATACGCCTGGAAAAACTCAAATTCCACAAGCTCTCTAACTCCAATCACACATTCTGGTACTCTTCCACAAAGCTTACATACGTGCGACCCGTTTCGACTTTTATGTAATCATCAAATACACTTGATCAGATAAATGTATCACATTAGGTTCAAGGCACAAGAGTGCAGTGCGATTTTGATTAGATTAGATAAGATAATGAGTTTGGTGACATTTGCAATCTTGTTTTATTGATATTACGAATGGTTATATTTACGTATGAATGGAGATAATGTTCCTAAGGCATGTTAAATCACAAAATAACTTACGGATAATATTTTTCGAATTTTTACTCATTCATTTGAGCATTCTACGGTACATTTTCAACGTACGAAACAACAATAGCGAAGGAAAATTGTACATAAAAATATTCAGCATTACTTTATTGATATTCACACCAATTTCTCCACACTAATGTAGTTTTTTTGCGTGGTACTACACACTTAGGATCTGAATCAATGAGCAAAAAGACGGGAAAAAAATTTACGAATACTTAATTTTATAATTGACCAAGCCTCCAAAAAAATTTCCCCGATCATTCGCAAAAAAGTGGTTACACAAACAACGGCATAGTAGCATTAAAGTTCAATTTTAAGAAATTACGCGACTTTGATACGCTTATCTTTCGACCTCTAAGTAGCCAGCTAAATTGAATTATGAAAGAACCTTTTCACCTAAACAAGGTGGTAGACTTAATAAGTAAATTAGAAACAAAAACTCGCAGAAGTTGAGGGCCCCTCGAGAAGTAAAAGTCGCAAAGGATTTCAGAGTACGTTCATGAGCGCTCCAGTTGACAGCTCCTCACCAAAAGCCAAAGCCAAGAATGAAATCTCAACTTCAGTATCATTTAAGAAAGAAAAACCTATAAAATGAAAGTGATTTATTACTTTTATTGGAAGATTTCGCCGTCGTTTCTGGACTGTTTCCCCGCCGAAAATATGAACAGCAGATAATGCGACTGATGAATGAAAAAGTCCGCAACAAATACCGGCACTTCAGCCTACTACTTCATCAGAATCTTGATACATCATCTTCGTGAGCTTTAAATGTGATGCGAATTAAATTTTATAATCGAAATAAATAACATCAAACAAACGCATTCATCAGAATCCTACTACTTCATCAGAATCTTGATACATCATCTTCGTGAGCTTTAAATGTGATGCGAATTAAATTTTATAATCGAAATAAATAACATCAAACAAACGCATTCATCCGAATCAGACTCACTAAGATATTTCTGATTTTGCCGTTTCAACATTGCGCATTTGCCAATAAATAAATAAATTAAATATTTACTCCGAGGTAGGTGGCGACATTGGTGATTTGACGAAAACCACGAGTGATTTAAACAAATTTTGAAGATCCCATCCCATGTTCGGGTAAGTAACTTCAAACACAGCAAATACTAAATAACACTGTTTCGCCGCCGAAAATACGAACAGCAGTTAATGCAACTGATGAATGAAAAAGACAGCAAAAAACCAGGGCCTGCCAACTACCTCATCAGAAACGGCGTAAAAAAATAGCACACGAGCCTCTTTCCGATAAATAATTAGAAGAGCATTAATAAGCTGCACAGGGTTGTAAATTCTTGTGGGTTGTTGTTGTTGTTGCTGTCGGTACATTCGAAGCGGCCAAAGGCGACGTGAAAATGTAGAAGGGGTAATGAGGAGAGTGAAATTAATAAAAAAACAGAAGAGAAACACGGAGTGCACATCACGGGGTGGCATCCAAGCGGATGAAATGTGATTGACCCAATCTTAATGGCTCCCACTCCAAAATGGAACGGAGATGAGAGGGTATTACTCGTGTGGCCGACAGCCCTCCCCTCCCGACCCCACTCGCTCGGCGAATGAGGAGCGAAAATAAAAAAAGGGAAAATGATGAAAACGAGAGAGATGCGGGGATGATGGGCGGATTCTCTCTCGGAGACGAGGGAGAAGTGTATGTCCTTCGTGGGGGTTGGCCGTGGTCCCTTACAGGGTGGACGTTGGAAAATGATGGGAGACAAATCTTCGAGATGAAATTCCGTGGCAGTGGACCACAGTGGAGAGAGAGGGAGAAAGTAATGGAATGTCTCCTACGACGTCACTAATCGCGGATGATGTCACGGGAGACACTTAGTACATACTTAGACAGTTCGTGATGCCGTCAAAGAAACCAAGAAAAGCAAACGTCGCGCTGCGAATTAAGAATATGAACAAGGGAGCTTACGGTGGCAGCGCAAGGCCTAACCAAAGGCTGGAGCCAACGATGAAATCTCAACATCAGCATCATTAAAGGAAATATAAAAACCTAGAAAATAAAAGACTAACATACATACAGTTTATTGAAACCCTGATACCTCTCCTTCTTCGTGAAGTTTAATTTTTATGTTAGTAAAAATTTCCAATCGAAATAAATAATACGGAAACAAACCATTTCGCCGGCATCGGCCAGTAATAATCATCCCTTCATCTCAGGTTCTGCAATTTAAATATTTTTCCTTTGCGCAGAAGCCAAAAATCGCTCCAATAAGTGTTAACTCCGAGGTAGGGAGTGACACTAGTGATTTGACGGAAGCAGCGAGTGATTTACACAAATTTCCAAGTCTTACTCACAGACTTAAGTCGAAAGGGATGGATTACATTATATTAACAGGACGCATCTCTCCCGCTTCGCCAGCCAAGTATTTATCGCCTTTTCCGTGACGTATTACGGCGGTTTATAGAAATATATTAGCAAGAAATTATACGATCGGAGAAATTAGCGTAGTTCTAGAACTATACATCAATGGCGAAATTTATAGAAAAAAATAGGGCAGAAACTGTAGAAATCAGCGTTGGGTTTTGTTGAATTCGAATTAATGGGAAAAATAGCTTGAAAATTCAGAACGCGCAGTGCCGCATTCATATATTCCATGCACTTTGCACCGTGTTTTGCTAGTTATAACCTTCAATTGTGGAAGAAGACAGTGGCGGATCTATGGGGGGGGGGGGACTATATTCTTTCCCTTGGGTATTCAATTTACACTAGATAGAATGATAATTTTTTCCGACCCCCACCACTGCTGGAATTTTAACCCCCACTAAGCCCCCCGCCCCCCTAGTCCCTATCCTCGATCCGCCACTGAAAGAAGATACCTTGAAATAAAAAATAGCGTGGATATTATATAATATTGAGAAGTCCGGAAAAGAAGCCGATGCGGCCATGAAACACTTCAACTGAATGTCAATACCTTATGTGCGACGGTTTGTAGATGTAGTCCCGCAGAAGAGTGATATATAACCGAGAGTCCACGCTATTTTTTGCGCTTCAACCTATTTTATATGTATTCTCCCAATTAATGTAGGTTTCCATGGAGTACTTGAGAAGGGAGCCCCCCCTACTTTCTCGTCATTTCCTCTGCAATTCACAATAAGACCTAAGGCCTACTCCGTTTCAATTCATCTAAAAATCCTATTCTCTTCCTTCCCTCCCTCGTTCACCAAATATTCTGAACTCTAACACTGTTATCAACATCACCTCCCCGCTAAGTACTCGCTCCATCCATACCTTCTGTCTCCTCCGTATCTCATCTAAAAGCTGGCTCTCCTCACTCACCATTTCCAACATTTGGTCGTTCCTCCTCCTCGTCCACCTCACCTTCTACATACCCAAATCTGTTAAGTTATTGCAAAGCAATTTACCCCTGTTGCGCGCTAGAGACATAGGTTAAACTCGAAGGGCCTAAACCGTCAAACTGACTTGACGAAGTGTCCTGATAGGCACGATCGCCTCTCGTCAACGAGTTAACGCACTGCATTGGGGCAAAGCCAATCAACAGATTCGATAATTAAAAATTAATATTTCTTACTACTGCTGATACGGCCCCGAATTAGTTACATAGGACAGGCTATTAATGATGTAAATGAGAGGAATTATTCCACAAGGAAAATACAAGATCTACATACTACCCCGCCAGCCACCTTAAAATGCGTGTCCGAGGTGTTAGGATACCAGCCCTAAATGAATGCAATGGAAATGCTCTAAGGAAGTTCCACGTAGAAGTCCATTACTGTTTGAGGGAAAAATTATTTCCAATACTTATTCGTTCGGAAAAATATCTCACTAATTAATCGTTTATGTTGGACCAGGAAATGTAGTACGGTTCTAATATAAAGTTCTCGGTGTCGCTTTTAAAGATTACCACTCTCAATTGCTCAAGTAATCTAAGCCTATCGCGCAACCTTTGGGTCTCTAGTAGCTTCCAGCCTAATTCTTTTAACTTCTGTGTAACGCTTTCTTTACAGCCGTAACAGTTTTTGACAAATCTCGCAGCTTTCCTTTGCATTTTATTAAGTTCACGGATTAAGTCTTTCTGCACCGGATCCCATATGCTCGCTGTATATTCAAGGTGCGGTTGGACGGGTGTGAAATACCACCTCTTTTATACTTTTTCATCCGAAAATCTTCGCTTGAAAAATCAAGCAGATAGGAGAGCGGAATGGAGAGCTGTGTCAAACCAATCTTAAGATTGATCTCTGCATTTCTCCAGGGTTTTCTTCCGCGTCAGGTTGTTGGTTGATTGACAACAGTTTCGCTGGCAGTCCTGCCAGCGTCCTCAGGTCGAAGGTGACCTGAGGACGCTGGCAGGACTGCCAGCGAAACTGTTGTCAATCAACCAACAACCTGACGCGGAAGAAAACCCTGGAGAAATGCAGAGATCAGACCATCGCCGCGGAAACCTACGCTCTAACAATCTTAAGATTGCCGACTTATGCATTAGATTTAATTTGACTGGATCTCTGTTTCGATGTACAACATATTCATCAGGTTACAATGCCCTGCGAGTATCCTGCTCACAAACCACACCCCAACGCGTCGTCGTGCTGCACCCCATTTCATCCAATGGAGTCGCCATGTCTCCCCATACCCCCCAGATTCACACAAAGACGCGCGCCTGAATGGATTCGAGCCAAATCACACGGAAACGACAGAGATAATCTGTTTGTCTACGGAGGGCTCTCAATTGGCATTCACTGGCGCCAACACAAAGCAGATAACAATTCCACACGCGCGCCGCTCAAAAGCAGGCCACAGGGAGCGTCCCTTCGCCTTCAAACTATGAATCCAAAGTCAAAGGCAAGGCACCATTATCACAATATCATGCACATCAACTGCTTGAGGTGGCAGGCACGCTCCATTGACATTGAGGAGATTTTTGTGAAACTTCGCACATGTGTTTACCAAGGGGCATCCAAGCATAGAAGTGAAAGAATAATAAGTCAGCGACTTAATTTCATAGATATTCAATGCAATGTTAACATGTAGTCTTAAGGAGAGTCACATAAATGACTGTATAATTCATCCACAAACGTACATATATCCTTCTCAGTAAGATATGATACATACTATGATTAAAACGCTTCATAGGAAAAATCAGCTCATCAAATCCATCCAGCTTATCAAATTAAATTATATTTTTATTGAATTTTTATGAAGTTACCGACCAGAAGTAAATCAAACCATGTATTACGGAAGAAAAAAAGTAAAATACAATTCTATTGCTGCCACATTCGTACCAACTTGCAATTATGTGTAGACATGAGTAACATTCATCGAATATTTTATGAACGAAGTAATTAATATTACCTCTCCAAAAATGGTGAAGAACGTAGTAAATTTTGTCCAAGGACGGATAGGGATAAAATATAAAAGAGGAAGGCCATCTATATAAATATACATACTGCATTATTTGATTTCCACCATTAAAAAAACATCTGCTTCTCTAAACGTCAAAAAATTAATCTGGGCCTACTAAAAGTTATAAAATATACGCTAGAGCAGTGCTAAAAAAATTCCAAGAATAATTAGATCAAATACATATTAAGATGCACGTAAAATTCAAGGGAAAGTGAGGGGATATAGGCATGTGGGTTAATTCCTAGATCCTGTACACAGATGGTCCATTCATTGGGCAGTTCAATACATGCGGTATTAAGACCCGTTCACAACGATTCACCTTGGCGTAACTTGACTTCTATTGACGGAGAAACCGATATCGTTACGTTAAATATTCCACAAATCACGGTTACGGACGTGCATCAAACGCGGAAAACATTTCAGAGAATAGCAGATGATTATGGTATCATTATAAATACACAAAACTTCTTATATCTTTCTAACTAGAGACTACTTTCTACGGAGATTGGATCATTTCTCAATTAATAACCAAGCAAAATCGTATTATGTTGATTCGAACCATCAGACACATTTCTAAAACTCGTGTGCATTTCATTTCATATACATAAAATACAATGTTACCACAAACATTGCATTAGTAAGTATTAAGGGGAATTAAATCAATTACTGTATTATTGAATTACTTACATGTAAAAATTTTCTTCTGTATAATGTGATAAGTATTACGACTATAAAGCTTAATAAAAAATCAACTTAGCGAATCGATCGAGCTTATGTACTTTAATTATCGTTGAATCAAAGTTTTATGATGTCACGGGCCAGAGGTAAAGCAAATCATGTATTTCGGATGTAAAAAATTGCAAAATACAATTATATTGCCGCGACATTAGTGCTAACTTGTAATTATCCGATAATATTTCCAGGAGGCAGTTTTCCATAGTTGTGACAAGCTGCGTTGTTGAGAACAAGGTTTAATACAACCCTCACCCTTTACGGAGCGTTTACACTATGTAAAATGCTACATAAACAAGTTACATACAACATGTTTTACGAAAAATTTACAAATCCGTGTAATAAGTTACATGTAACATTGTGTTAGAAAACAAAAACTCGTGTTCTATAACAAGTTTTTGGTTTCCCGCACGAAGTGGGAAAATGTGTAACATGTTACAACAAAGAGGTGAGGCGCATGGTGGGGATAGACAGTTGACGGGTGAATCTGCAACATGTTATTTGTGCATTTTTGGTTCCGCTGGACTCTTGTTATTAAAAAAATGTTACAAGTAACTTGTTACATTTAAAATGTTTATATAACATGTTACATAGAGAAAGCACACCTTTAGGTTTCTCCCAAAACTGACGTTCCTCTGCTCTAGTTTACAGGTCCCCAGTGGGACTCTCAGCCAGCCGAGCGACATGAAGCCGAGCCACGGCCTCTGCCTGCTGCTGGCCAACATGGCCGCCTTCGCGACCCTATCCGCGGCGGCCAGCGCACCCGCGTCCTCAGGCGACTCGCCCTGCACCGGAGTCTCCGCCCCGGGCGCGGACGAACCTCCCCGGCTGCCCCTCGAGGAAGAAGCGGACGAGGCGGCGGACGCCAAAGGGGGAGGCGACCACGGGGAGCCGGCCAAGCGAGTAGGCTTCAACGCGTGGGGCGGCAAGCGGGTGGGCTTCAACGCGTGGGGCGGTAAGCGAAGCGCGGATGCGGACGGATCGTCGGCGTTCCGCGGCGGGGCCCTCGGCTGGGTGCTGGGCCTGAGGGACGGGCTTCGAGGACCGGGAGGAGCGTCCGGCTCACCAGAGGAGGCCAACAAGAGGGTGGGATTCAACGCGTGGGGCGGCAAGAGGAGCCGGTTCAACGCATGGGGAGGAAAGAGGGGACCGAAGGGCGAGGCCCCAAGGGCCTTCTTCCCGTGGGGCGGAAAGAGGAGCGGAGGCGAAGCGGAGGTGGAGGAGGGACCCCGAGGTGAGGAGGAACGGTGATGCTGCATTAAATCAAGCTCAGTCATCCTCAAGGAAAATGTATAGTGCAAGTTTGAACATGGAGAAAAATTTGCAGGGGAATCGAAAATACTGGAGGCAAAATTTAACTCCCTACTAGGCTGTATTTTGTATCCATAACATTTGATATCCATATTAAAATAAAACACTGGTAACTTGTATACTACCAAGAGTACATATTGGACTCAACAAACCATGGTTTTGACATAAACAAGCAAACAAGCACGGACATTTACAAACGTATTTATCAACCTTGAAAATATCAAACCAATGATCAGTTGAGTTCAGTATGCACATAGTATGGGAATTTTACCATTGCTGTAGTTTAATATGGACTTAGGGAACAATTTGAAAAATGTGTTAAAGAAATATGCAGTAAATATATGGGCATGGTAGCCAGGTGGATAGAGTGCTTGGCTACAGAAAGATGACATGTCCCCAGGTCCATATTCCGATTGTACCAAAGGTGGGAATGAATTAGTCTACCACAAGGTATTTGCCGATTAGTCTAAGTACTTAAATACCCTCATGACTGCATGGGTACTTAAATACCTATCTGAGTGCTTTGAGTAACTTCTGGAAACTCGAATAAGTATTCTTAAGTATATCTTTGTTAGCCTTTTGTAAACACTCCTACATGCCTCTTTCACCAAAGCTATTTCCTTCCTTTTATTTTTAACTACAGCGTCCATTTTCCTCAAATCCGCTACCCTATTATTAAATTGCTCCACAGTTGAGGTCAGTGGTCACTTACTTTTATGCAAATGGAATCACTGTAGAATTTGGCTATGTTGCATTGAAGAGCACATCAAGCCAAGATTATGAACTGAAAATGATTTTCTGCACTCAACTAACTATGAAATTAATTATTTCAAATATGAAGTACCTTTTGAAGTAACTTTTCCCAAAATCCAACCTCAGACCAACATGAACATGATAAAGTACTGTTTACAGGAGGACAACTAGCACAGTGGAGTTTGTGCCTTAACTGAATACAGGAATTTAATTCTTATTTTCAGGAATATATCACTCATTCAATAATTCTAATCAAGTAGAAATCTATAGTTACAACCATAGATGATCAACTATGCATCTCTAACCAAAATCAAGGGGAAAATAACAGCATTGATATTGATATTAGACAAAACAACAAAAATTTAATTTTGAACTATCATCAATGCAAACGTCACAACTTATTCAAAACACATTTGTGGGGAAGAGAAGCCAAGGGGTACAAGTTATTTTTTCTAAACAGAGTTAAGTGCAGAAATTAGGTAAATAAAAATACAAGATCAACTTGACATTTGATTTTCCACTCTATGTCAGCACAGAGCATATACTCATTCATATCCCTTGGCCACCAAGTTTTTGTATATTTCTTCAATCAATTGCGGTACCTAACTCTGTTTAGAAAGAAAATTACTTGTAACCCTTGGCTTCTCACCCCCTTGTGTAATAAGAGGAGGCTTTGAATAGATATGAGTGCCTTAATCATGAGTGTATTTATCATTGCTTTGAGATTAGAAGATTAATATGGAAATTTTAATACAACCTTAATTTCCAATTTCTCTCCACAGGGTCAGTGGAATGGCTTTACGCAGGGCAACCAGAGGAGTTTGTAGGGGTGAGGGAAGGTAGTGAGGGTGAGAGTGGGGAGGCATGGGGCCGACCTTTTGGCAGAGGGCGCAGGAGTCCAACCTCCACTAGGAATCACCTTATAGCCACTGTGTAAGAACCCTTTCCAAAGAATGTCCGCTAGATGAAATAAAATATCACTAAATTCACACTCACTGAATAATTACAATTTATTTACTAAGAATTAAATAAATATTTTATCGCACAATCACAGGCTGTGCATGGATTTTAGTTATCATTTGAATGACAAGGAATGAAATATTCATGTAGACAAAACCTTAACCTACCTGAAAATTTCATTCCTTTAGGAAGTATCACTTTAGGTCAAATAGAAATATATATTTTGCAAATCAGAATACAAAATTGGTGTTACATGCACAGTGAAAATATGGAGAAAACCACATAAAATGCTTTTTTCAACAAAATTCATGATTTGACCCGTTAAAGATATCTAATGGCAACACTAGCCCGCAAGCACTTCTGAATTAAATTCCTTACTCTTGCCTAATCCATGGTGGCATTACTCTAAACATTTGCTTCAACTCTTATGTCACTGCCTAACCCTAGAAACTCACCTCATTTTCTTCAGCACTCAATAGTATAATCAGACCGAGCAGCAAATTATCTGGTGCTGCTCTATTGTACAGAATCTTGGGCTACTTTTACTCTGGTTGGGGACCAGAGTAAACAGGAAATAATCATTCAGCAATATCATTCTCTATTCAATTTATCTAACTTCCCCAACACTATCCACCAACAAGTCTTTTCTGACCTTTCTCCAACTAAGTCAACCGGCAGGATTTATTTTACAAACTCATATGTTGTAGACTGCATCACAGTCATAATTGAATGCACATACAATTGATAGGCTATCTTCTTCCAAAATGTTTCCCTGGAAAATATCTAATGTACCTTTATGACATCCTATTTTTACTAATTGGCTATGAAAACACAAAAATCACATTAGGAGTAAGAAGTCTGAATGTTATATGCCTTGTTATTATATACCAGAATATTATTTTTCCCCCATAATTACATGTTGCCTATTACCTACACACAAAATTAGTATGCTTACTGATGATAAAAACCCTTTAATGTAATGGAGGCAATTTCCCAAATGAATAGTGACATTCAAGAATCTACTGAAGAAGTAATAAAAGCATGTTATGAATAGACTCTAATTTTTAGGTAAATGATTTCTTGAAATGAGTCTTAAGGTAACACAAAAAAAAAATAAAATGTCAATGAACCATTTAGCCCGAGAGCACTAAAACATAAATGTATGCCTCCATGAGTATGTTCTACTTCATAATATACAATGACACAAACTAAGAGAGCAGTTATTTTACAAGCTAAAAAAAACTGAAAAGGAAGAGTCAAGAGGTGGAAAGAAAATTAAATAATTTATACAAATAACTGGATTTCCTTTCTGCAAGTAAATAAGATAAAGCTGCACTGAAAAATCTGCTTTAAATTTTGGGATAAAAACCCTAAATAGAGTATATTAATGACAAATACTTCAGCTTTCAAGGAAAATGTTACAACCTTTCCTTTAAAATCCTGTATTTGGATTGCAGGAAAGTTAAGGCAATTAAAATGAAATGAACTAACGATTTCAGTCAATAATTTTCAACACACAGGTTCAATACCCCAGGCCTGTGCTCTATTTGTCAGTAAATAGGCAACAAGTGATCTCAAAACTTTTATTTGAATGATAGAAGCAAAATTTTTGGATAATTGCATTGAAATAGCAAGTACAAAGGCTTAAGCATAGATGTTAAAAAATAAGGGAAATGTTTACTGAATGACATGAATGACCACTGGCTGAATGAAGAAAGGCCCGATCAGGACTACACCATGATTTCAATTTGCCCCCAACAGGGAAGACCCAACGATTACCGAAGGATTGCCCTGGGAGCATAAGAGATGGAATGCCCTATGGAGGGCAGCGACCAACCTCCAGCCCCCACGACAAAATCGACGAGCTGCAGGTGCAGATTTCTTCCCCTGGGGCGGAAAGAGATCATCCTTATAAGGGACACTCACAGAATGACTCTTCCTTCCACAAACACCTATAGCAGTCTCAACAAGCCATGGATGTCAATAGAAAGGGATGCCCCCGATATGCTCCGGCAATGAAAGGGTTACTCCAAAAAATGTGATTAAAAACAAGAGTGGCGAGCTATTTTGTGTGAGCATCAAGCCTAAATGGTCATATATGAAATCTTGAAAACACTGCAATCCTTGATCCTGTTGTATTATTTCCCTACCACCATCCACTGCAATAAATCCCACCAAGGACTAAATGAAATGTGTCGAGAACTAGCGTCAGGCACTGACAGCATATTAACAATGTCATTATTTCATTCTTGTTTAAGAAGCAAATGATCCTCAAAACTTCTAACAAGATGAGAGAGGTGGAAAGATGTCAGTAGATGGATGATTATCAATTACCTATATCCATTTTTTGACAAAAATGTTCACCACAATGTCAAAAAGCATGTTGACTATTGACAACCTTACATGAACTATTAAAAGATTTTATTTATTAACAGTTGATGATTCCATGATTTTCCAGAGACTTCAAACTTTAAATTATGTTTCTATGCCTGCAATTCCGTGCATGCAAATAGGGTAAACTTTTCACAGTAAAATAAGAAAAAACCTATTCTAGGATGATATTTTCAACATTGACATCAAAAATAAATTACAGAACAATTATATCCTTTGAGATTGAAGGGCTATTCCTTTGAGTTTCAAACTTAAAGTATAAGCTAATTTATTTCACTCGTAAAGAAAAAAAGTCTACATCGAGCCAGAAAGTTCTCATAAATCTTACACAATCATTAAATGAAAATAATGTTTACAGTAAAAAATTTAGTACTCCAGAGTAAGAGATGAATTCTATTTCCCTTTCAACATCCTATATAAAAAGTAGAATTCTGCATGGAATTGTTTGCTGTAAGGTAAAAAGCTATCGACTACAAAAGGACAATTTTTAACAGAAGATAATGCTTGCAATTAGATTATGCAGTGGCAAAGTAGATCAGGACACATATTAATGATCAATTTGATAAAATGAAAGCCAGGATAACAATTATGGATGAACAAAAATTCCAATCTACAATTACATGATTCCAATTCTGTCTCCTAATTAGAAAACTTAAGAGACGACAACATGATGGGAAGGTGGAGACTTTCCTAATACACAATGTCACGACAGGGTACTTGTTAAATAAAACGCTGCAATATTTCCACAGAAGTTAGGCGAGTAGGAAATTTTGAAAAAATATACACACAAATTTTGGAAAAAGCTATGGACCACCAGAACAAGATAAGCTTATAACCAGCATTGATACACTTATTTGATTCCTATGAGCAAGAAGAGCAAACAAAAATAAGAGGCAAATAAAAAGCAAACAAACATCACAAAAGAGTACACAGATACCCAGGTTAAAAGCATACAGCATAGCATTTTTCAGCAAAATTAAAAATCATTAACAATTTTGCTCGATTTATTATTTATCTAGGAACTTCTATCCCCTTTAAAGACATGCATGAGGAATGACACATAAAATAAATAGTCATAAACATTGAAAAATATGATCCGTAAAGTCTGGAAAAGTGAAGTAATTTCGTTTGATACTTGAGTGGCACCCTGTCATTGGACCTGGTAATATACATGCATTAGTTTATATTCACCATTAAATGAGTCAAGACTTTTGAACAACTAATTTATTTACAGAAGAAGTAGACCAAAACAGAAATATTGTTTCATTGTCCCTACTGCCATGAGATCTATTTTCATTGGTTGCATTCTCCCAATCCTGGAGTACTGCTCTGTAATCTACTCCACTCCCTATCCCTCCAAACTTAAAATTCTTGAACTGTTGATTTCTTTATTTCAGTAGTCCGACACAGTGATCCTCACCTTCGTAATCCTTCTCGCTCTGAAGTTATGTCTGCCCTATCATTGGTCCCACTATCCTCTCATAGACATTTTCATAGTCTTTCCTTCATTTACAATGCCTTAAATGGCAAGTACCGATCCTCAGAAATACTCCCTTTCTTTTCACTCCACATTCCCACCCGCCACTTTAATAATAATCACCTACTGCACCAACCAAAATTCTGTCTTTCTCTCTCCCAGAGATCACTTTTCTACAGACTCCCTACCTCTTTCAATACTATTTCAACTACTCACCCTTCCCTGGATCTTTCAATTCCCATCAGATCATTCAAGAGGCAGCTTTGAAATGCCATCTTCAGAATCTTTTTTTTTTTAATATCCTTTTGATAGTTTACATTTGTTAAGGCGGCAGATTTTAACTTGTCTACTCAATGTGGACGTTTTGGCTATTTTTAAATGATTCAATAAATAAAGATTAAAATACAAATAATAAATATCTCAAATTAATTGCTAAAAATCACAGATATATTTTTCCCTTTCATTGTCATAAACTTAAAAACTAAGCTACTTCATTTAGCTGGTGAATAAAAGAGAGACAACCACATCATAATGACTATGACCATAGGAAGAAACCACTGGCAAATGTACTGCTCCCGTTCCGCTCAAGTCATCATCAAGTGATCAACAGAATAGCGAAAAACCCTCAGAAGGATAGTTTCACCACTCACTTCCGTATATTGAAGAAAATAAACATCATACCCACTCTGAAGGATAGCCACCCTTCCCTTCAATAAATGGGTATGTGTGAGGTTCTCTGCTGTTGCAGCAGAAGCTACATGAGACAGATCACACAAGATACCTGGGGAGGATTCTAAACACAAGCCCTTCAGGAAAATTGGCGATAACAAGTTAGTCCATTAAAGTTAACATTGAATATAGAGGTAAATGAATACACAGAGCATTTATCATACACGGACACTCAACTGAATTCTCCAACATTGACCACACACTAAGACCAACCGTAAAATTGTCTCAATTATAACAGTAACATACCCCTCCTTGCCCCAATCAGTGATGACTAAGGCTGATGTAGAACATCACGGTTAGAGCGCACCTACGTAAACTACGTTATCAATTCAGTTCGTATTTAAAGTACAATCTACATAGCTGTACCTTACCTTTTACTTCCAGAAACACAAGCTTATCGGGCGCCAATGTAACCACCAAAAGCCCGGACGTAAGGTAGACTGGCTGGTATAGAGATTGCAGAACACGACGTGTCTTCACGCTGGATAAGATAGACTGAAATAATTATACTATATTATTCCAGCTTATCACGGTAACGTGATATTTTGGGACTCAGCACCAAGCGAGAGAGCAATTAAGATACGATAAATATGAACCTGTGCAAACAAGACCAACTAGACTCCATAAATATCTATACACGGCAAAGCTACGAACGAAGGTGACAACATAGGATATAAAATGTGCAATGAATCGTTCCCATCTGTGACTCGATTAAATAAAAGTTACATAACTTACTTTTAATACAGGGTAACAAAAATCGGCTACAGTCCTCCTCTCAATTGAAAACAACGGAAGCAAAAACATCTGCGTAACGAAATTCAATCACCAATCACATTTGCAGGAAAACACACCGCGTTAATTGAATTTTGGTGACTTCTCTATAAATGGCCTGCTGTGCGATTTTATGACGACTCGCCGAACGCAACTTTTCAGCACGAATGAGGTATGGAATTTTTTGTTGCTGGTATTGAAAATTGGAAGATTTCCGACTTAAATAAGGAAAAGAAGTTGTTTTAGGATGCATTCTATACGTTTGAGTAAAATGTAGAATGCATTTCTTTGATGTCTTTTAAGTTTTAACTCTCTCTCATTTCTTCTTGCTCATGACCTTCAATTCACAAGAACAAGCCATTAAAAGCCCACCTTTAACATCCACATAAAGCTTACTATCTTACTTGTGCACTAAACACTCAAAATATCCATCACTACATAAAAATAGGTAGGCTTCAAGCCAGAGTGCTTACTAATACATATGTGGATGTAGTCATTTCTACCTAAATACTTGTCTCAGTCTTTGAGGTGAAGGCACGTGGAGTTTCCATAGTTCACATGCCTGGCCGATGTTTCAGAGGCAATGCAGCACAAGCGAGTAATTAATGAGAAGTGGTTTGCACCTAAGGTTGTAAGGTAGCGGCAGCAGAGGGTGTGGATGGTTGCTGGGAGGTTTACTCAAGTCCCTGCATGGTGGCAAATTCTCCGCTATCCTCCCTCCTGCCTCATAAGGCTGAAGGTTACACTGGGTGTTTAGCTTCCCTATAATCTGCTTTCAAGTATGGCTAAGGTCAAATCAACTGTCTCTATTGAAGTTATGCTCGTTTTTCCTTATCTCTATTGATTCTAGAATTTTACTTTCACAAAAATCATTGGTTGAGGCAAGAACTTTGACCTGGTCAAATTCTATGACATGTTTCGTTTCCGAAGTATGGATCGCAACAGCTGAAATATTTGTGTCAGAATTCTTAAGAGTGCCGGATGTGCTGGACTCCGGTGGAAACTGGGCAAAAAATGATGGGAATAGATGAGAGCACCAATAATTAAGCCCAGTTAGCCATTGTTCTGGCAAAACTTCCATCGACACCTCATGATTCAAACTTAATACGCTTCACAAAGGACAAAAATTAGGCTAAGAATATTCATTCAGCAAAATCCAACAAAGGTGAAAGACATAACCAAAGAATACATGGAAATGTGATTTATTTAAAAAATGAATGCCAAATTAGAAGGATAAAAATTATACATAGACTAAGCCTAAAAAATACCAAAAATGGTACAGTTAAATACAGAAATCCAGAAACAGGATACTTAGATCCTAAGAGCATCTTAGTTAAAGATGCACACCATTCTTGCGGACTCCATCAATAAAGTCAGATGGCACCGGATTGAAGACACAAGGACACTTGGTTTGATGATGATGCTGTTCACACTCAAGAGCTGTCTATGAATGATGTAGTAGAAGGTTGACCACAAATACGAAATTATGAAATTTGGAATTTTAGATGAATGTAACTTTAGTACGTGCTTGATTGACCTGCCATACATTCAACTCTTCATACTCATCAATGCACTCCTCCACTTGATCAGGCTTGAAGCCCTTGCTGGCACAACGATCTAATATGTCTGACATTTTCATAGTTTTCTCTTCTCCAGCAAATTCTCGAATAACAGCAAATATCCTATCCACAACAGTTTGTGCACTGTGAAATAAAAAAAGAATAAGTGAAAGATTATTACGTAGGTAGTAACAACACAATTAACAGCACTATAAGGAATAGGGATCGAAATTGATTTACTTAACCAGTATGGAGTATTAGGTAAAACACTATTTACTAAAATTGATGAGAAAAGACAGCAAATTTTTCTTCCATTAATAATTCTAGATGGAGCTTTAGGAACAAAATTTATGACTAGATGATATAGTACAAAAAATTATCAATCGTTTGAGTTCAAGCTTATTAAAGTAAATGAGTGAATAAAGTAAACTTACCGCCCTGTCTTCTCCTCTGTGTGATTCAATGAATCTTTGGACATTTCAATCAATCTCACAGCTTCGTTCACATCGTCCTTGCCAACTTCATCAGCCAAACGAAGCCGTGCCTGTAGATTAAAATGATAATAAAATGGATAATCAACTACAAATTTCACAAAGTAAAAAAAACATTAGCAAGTAAGATTTGGATAGTAATAAAATATTACAGAAGGCCAACGTTAAAAAATGTGCAATATGGAGGAATATTAGGAACTGATTTTAAAATTTAACATCTATCCCGATGGGTTGAAGAGGCAATTCATTTATGATCACTTTGCTTAACATATGCATTTCAGCAACAGTATGCAACGTACAACATGGACCCAGGGGATCAAAGAAAAAAATTCATTAATTCATTAAAAATTAATTAACATTTAAGGGAAAAACAGTACTGTGTGAACAGGGCATAAAGGACTACAAATTTTACTAAGTAAAAAAAAGGAGCAAGTAAAATTTAGATAGCAATAAAATATTACAGATGGGCAACGTAAAAAAATTTGCAATATGAAGGAAATTTTGGAACTGAACAAGTGCTATGTGAACACAGCATTACAAGAATAGCTCTAAATAAAAAATTTTCGTTGACGTACAAATGAGCCTTAAGACCTTAATGCTGATATTTCAAATTTAACGAGAAGAAAACCTGACCAAATAAATTTCAATCTCCACACAATAACATTCTGGATTTTGGGGCTCCAAAGATGGGGTTACATGTTGCACACGAATTCTAACAAAAATCTCACCAGAGCTGTGGAAAGACGAAGGACAGCAAGTAAATTCCTCGCAGAAGTGAAAGTTGTATCCTGGGTATTACGGGCTTCCTTTCTCATCTCAACATAGCAACCTATAAAATAATGAATTAGAGTAAATACAAACAACATTTCTGCACTAAATTTCATGGTGATGCTTTCAAGTTTTTCAGTAATTACCGTATATCTCCGAATATAGTCCCCCCTTTTTTTCCAAAAATGGCCGCGGAAAAGTAAGGGGGGGGACTTTAATCGAGTGTAATCCAGTTTAGCATACTAAAGGTGACCATAAAGTTATAAATAACGGCATAATGGCTAATGTTCTCGTAGTCTTTCTATTTGAGTATATTTATGAGGATTATAATCGGAGATATTAGTAAATACTGCCACGTTTTACCGGAAATTAAGACAATTTTTACCACAAATGTTGTACAGATACGATACTTCCGATTCAAATAGCATATCGAATATGCGTTTTCACGGGATCCATCGGGTAGCCGCTAATTTTTCTTGGAAAAGTATTGTTAGAATAATTCAATCGACACTGATCACTTAATGACGCAAAACAGTAAATAATTAAAATGAAAACTAAACACACACTATCATTACATTAATCGAACACTAGAATTGAATCAATAGTATATGTACCCGTCGCTCATTTAATAATTACACGATTTAAATAATTGCGAAAAATAAACTGATAAAGTGAACCTTTCGTGACGATTTAGCATTTCATTGCGTCTGTAGCTACTATACGTCCATGTGCCTGTGCGGTTCGTGTTTTCAACCACTGCCTTATTACCGCTTTCGCAGGACAAGAATGCGCAATAGGTGATGCATTTGTTTCTGAAAAGGCGCAATAATCGACGACTTTAAACCAGAAGCGCCGGCATTACTGCATTTGATCGAAATACAGCGACTCAGCATCGAAAGTGTGATCAATTTATTGAGGAATATCTTCAATTCGCCAGGGTAAGTAGGATCGATAAATTACGTCGCATAACGTTTCTCAATTATTTCCGCGATATTTTCTTTATTCAAAATAATTTTACGTTCAACAGTGAGGTGATGGATCAAGTAGAAAGATGAGGATCAATCCTGTGGCAGATTAGAGGCCATCAAAGACGGAGTTTCGATGCCAATTTAAAAATAGCCGTTGCAGAATACGCCATAAATCATAGTATTCACAGCGCTTGCAAAGCGCTAATACATCGCGGAAGTCATTTCAGGGGTCTCGATGCGGCAGATTCAAAGAATTAGAGGAAAATATCGTCGAATTTGTGCGCAAATGCAGAGCAGAAGCTCTTTGTGTAACTTATGCAATGATTCGCGACAAGGCATTGAAAATTGATATAATTTTTTTTCAGTTTTAATGTTTGTTGGAAAAAGTTTATTTCTTAATTTTATTACTTTGATATTTGTAAGTCCTGTAGTTTAATTATTTTGCTTAGCAGGCATTTGATGGCAATATTTTTATAATATTTATAATTTATTTAACACAATTTTATTTAGATTTCCTAAATTCTTCAGGTCACTTGGATTTGTGATGACTTGATGGGTGTGTTACACTGGATCTAAGGAAGTTTCAGGGCCAAATGCAATACTGTGTATAGGCTTTAAGTTAAAGCTTATATATTGACATTGTCTGTAGTCATTTGGAAATCAAAAATATTAATAATTTGTGAAGGTTTAAAAAATACAATAGCCTTGGATACTTAAAAAATTTTCTCATTTCTTCATTACATCTGGTTAAGGAACTATAAATTACTGATACATGCAATGGATCACAACATGTTTTAGGTATTGTTATTTTGTTGTGATGGAAAATATGTGAACAGATTTGTTCTTAATCTTCACAAAAAATAATAGTTTTTATCGACTCTAGAATCTTAACTTGCTAACTACAGAAAAATTTCCTTCCTTTGCATTTAAAATTTTTTCCCAAAACTGAGGTCTCAAAATTGGGGGGGGGGGACTATATTCAGAGGGGGACTATATTCGGAGATATACGGTATATCAGTTTTATTCCTACAACGTGGTTCAAAAAATTTTCACTCAACACCAATACTTTCAATTATATTATACTCTTGAAATTAGGGTTTCTAATATCACCAATTGCAAACCTTAGGGAATACAATTAAAATTTTAGCCCATTTGATGCTTAAAAATTACTGGTACACTTCATAGACCTATGCAAAATAACAAAAGTAATTGAAATTACTGGAATAGCATGCGTACTTAAATTACTTTTCAACCAGCTTAACATCAGAGAAACATTTTCACGAGTCAAAAATTGAGTAGTTGACATTTTAAGCCAACTCCATGAAATACATATAACAAATTTACACAGTTACTCACCCACAATGTAATCAGTAAGGTCCTCAGGAATAGTTGGTATCTTCTTCTTACACAAAGCAATGTATCGACGCATAAGACTCATGTCCAGAGACTGGAACTGCATTGGAGGCTGCTTGCAGTGCTGGTGAACGTAGGTGATGTGCTGGGCTAATCTGTAAAATATTAATTACCAGGATAAAAAGCTATTCAGTGATGACTCAAAAACATCATGCCAATCACTACCCACATCAAGGCACATTCATCATTTCGCAGTACTGTTAATCAATCAGAACATAGGCACCCCCCTCCTTTCTTGAATGTGTTGCCAATGATGATAAAAAATATCTTGGTTTGGGGAAAAGGAAGGGAGCAGCCTGCTGCTCTTCTATCCACCATGCTGCATGGGCATTGGAATATTTTCTTCGTGGACGCGCACTCAAATTTGGCATTTTGTGCCTTAATGGTAGCAGATATGTCAAAATACTCTAAATTTTTTCCCCCAAGGACAGTAACTAGGCATAATCTTTGAGAATTAATATTAAGTATAAAATTATTCAATTTGTGACCCTCCCCCCATAAATGGCCAATGGGCTAGGGTGAAAGGTTCACCTAGAAGTTTCATTTCTTTTAGGCCTTATATTTTATCAGTCCACACCTTTGCTTCATCAGGGCCAGATGGATTTGAAAAAAATCATTTTTTCTGATCTGCCCTATACCCATTTTCCCAACTGATGGTGGGTGACCTTGAACACATTCGAAACCCACCCACTCTTCTAGCCAATCACAGAAGAGTGGCAGGTGAAAGTGTGTAGGAGGCCACAGTCTATCTCTGACTTTCGCGCAGTGAACATCGCTCTCTAGCTCCAAGTGTTGCCAAACTTAACACATTCAATGCGGGCCCGATTTTCATGAATGTCGTCAGAATCAGCCGATAAAATAAGAGAGAAAAATAGAGTTTTTCACGCCATATCTTCCGTTCAAATACAGCTATTTACAAACGGTGTACACAGGTCGAAAGAGGGAAGCTTGCTGAAGGCCACGCACACGATTGGAACACTTGGAAGTGGATATAAGTCAGGTATAAGCGGAGAAAGGCTCCCTGTCCAAACGGCAGAGCACGTCAATTAACATGCTCCGTACTGTGTTAATCTGTGGAGATTGTGGTTACACTGACTCACATACAGTTATTTCCACGGACTGGAAACACTGGTCAGGCGAATGGATGGGAGCAGACGGGATAAGGGAAGGGGACCAGTGAGGTGGAAGGGGCAGCCCTTCAGATTGGCTACTAGCTCTCCACCGCTCAACAGTTCGGAAAAAGAGTATAATATACATGTATGGAAACAAAGGAGGTGGATATTCTATGCATTGAACATTTATCAATGCAAAATTTTATCAGCACAGGCTTATGAGAAAAAGTTAAAAAAGAAAAAATAAAAATGTTTGCTGACAATGTACACACCTCAAGTCATTGTCCTTGTCTGGTTTATCCTGAATGAGCCAGAGGAGGTCAAAACGTGAAAGCAGGGCAGCTGGGAGTTGGATATTATGCTCAATTGATCGCTTAGGATTATACCGTCCAAAGGCAGGGTTAGCAGCAGCCAAGATGCTCACTCTTGCATTGAGAGTGGTCATGATTCCAGCCTAGAAAAGTATATGGTATGAAGTAAATTTCATTATTAACATGCTCATTGGATCGCCACATACACAAAACCCAAAAACAGAGACTTTATCCCCAGCTGCCTATCCTCAAACATGTACCATGATTTCCCCAAAAAGTAACACTATGCACAAACACAGAGTCTACTGCAAATCCACACATGAAGACTTTTCCTTTATGGGAAAGAGAAACCATCATGCCCCTCAATGGAAGACCATTTTATAACAATGCGGACCTTCACTCAAGATTCAAAATCACAATTGATAAAAAGACTAGAGTACATTGGTTACAACAGAAAAGAAAATTATCTAGTTTGTGATGATGATAAAAAAAGAGTTGGTTATGCCAATAATGTTCTCTGGTTGAGGCACGTGTGAAGCCATTTTTCTGCTGGTAAGAATCTTCCCCCATCATTTGATATTCACAACAATTCGTACAAATGGAACCACCTGCACTATGCCAAGCATTGACAGAGCTGATGAAGAAGATAGTAGACAGTTCATTGAATTATATTAATCACGTTGGACTTACACGTTATAAGTATCACATGGGACTTACTGCATTAAAACTTTTTTATTTCTTTATTTTTCAACTAATACTATTTAACGAATGATATTCTGCAATATTTATACATACATGTTGTGTGCATTCTTTTCACTGAAATTTTGCAATACTGCTTAATATTTGAATATGACTTTTTCATAAATTTAGAGACAGTTTCTAATCATAAATTTTAAGCAAATTACACATACATATTTCATTTAAACATAGCAGACCTCCTAGCCTGACCTGTTACTACCACAGCACCCAAAATCCACCAAATTCTGGCATCACCGAGTCCCGACGGAGCCTAATTCAGGATGCCCAACTGGTTCACTGCTACGGTAAATGCTATATACCGAACTTTGTTTGTATATCCTCCAGACAAGCCCTATGGTAGGCTAATTTTTCAATCTTTAAAATAATGGGAATATCATCTAACTTACATGCAACATTATACACACGAGGAAAAATAATTTGACTCAGCCGGGATTCAAACCAGGATCTCCCAATTTTGTGCCAGGTGCTCAACCACTTGGAAGGCCTATAACCAGGGAATGTTTGCCGCATGTATCAGACATATGGGAAAAAATGCTGAGATGCAATAAGGGCCAAGGTAGTTCCCCTCGTGCGAGTTCCAGGAGATCCAGGTTTAATTCCAGTAAGGGTAAACGATTTTTCCTCAGCACTTTAGTGCCTCTGCAGATGACTCCTTAAAGGGACACTTTCAGTTAGTCTGCAGTTATTACCTTGGATATCATATTAATATCTAATTCACATAAGTATATAATAATAATATATCTAATTCACATAAGTAACTATGTACCTTGGCAATAGATATAGTCTGCTGCTCCATCACTTCATGAATAGCAGTCCTGTCATGATCGGCCATCTTGTCAAACTCGTCAATGCAACAAATGCCCTGATCGGCCAACACGAGTGCACCACCTTCAAGAGTCATCTCTCCAGTGAGAGGGTCCTTTGTTACAGCAGCAGTCAGACCGACACCAGATGAACCACGCCCAGTTGTGTACTGACCTAAAAATAAAATTTTGATTAGCTTAAACATGATATGAAATATACAAATGCTCTTAGGCATCAAAAGATGAAAACATTGGCATATAAGGGATAGATGTCATGATTTACATAGAAAAATATTCTTCGACATTTATGGTGTCAAAATTTTGCCAATTCAGGGTGAATTATGTAAGTGATGTGCATTTTCTCCGAAACATAAATTGATCTGATTGATACAAATGGTTAAAATTCTTCAAAACAGTCTCCTCCTGAATTAACACCCTTTTAGAGAAGATTCTGCAATGCTTGGAAGACACCTCGACACTACTTCACTCATATGCCTTGAAATGTGAGGTAGGATGTTTTCCACCAATTCCCAGTGCTTTCCCATTCATCTAACTCCTCATTCTGGGGAACAAAAAAGGTTACATGGAGCCAAGTCAGGGCTTTAAGGAGGTTGTGACACCACAGGGGTCTTGCTGTGGCTCAACCAAGGCCATACAACTGAGGGCATAATCGTGGCGGAGCTTGAAGACATCTTTGATGTTAGGCCTGTCGGGATCTACCCAGCTTTTCAGTCGCATAAATACATCCAGGAAAAAGCCTCCATAGACAATACATATCAATGTAATGAGCACATTCTACTCCCGCTCCTGATTTTAAAATCGGCCTGCATACCGTGATCTTCTCGCAGAGCTTTCTCTGACAAGACATATTAAGTGAGGTATTTTATCTCATTTGACTGGAAAAATATGTTTCGCAGCATAGGTCGTCAGCTAAGTGAAAAGTTTTATTAATGAGGTTGGAAATACATGGGTCCATATGGGATTATTCACTAGGCAAAAAAAAAAATCAGTGTATAAATGAGGTCATCATACAACTGAGGGCCGTATAACCGAGGTTCTACTGTATATCTGTGTGTTATCTAATCAGGTATATACGCTCCACTGTGTCACTAGATGTTCTGCTACTCTTGTATTATGGTGAATTCCACTCTCATGTTCTGTACAGCATTCTGCATTGGGGTTCATCTCCACATGCCGTTACCATATTCAAAATTCAAAAAAGAGTGGTACGCTTATTGTCCAACAAACCCTATCGGACACCCTGTCGGCCATTGTTTAAATATCTACGAATATTACCTGTGCCCTGTCTTTATATATTCACCATACTTCTCAAAGTAAAGACTAACTTCCAAGACTTTGTCCCAAACGCCAGCATTCACACTCATTATACGAGGCAGCACAAAGATTTGCATGTCCCCTATGTACGGACTAAAAGTGCTGCCTGTGGTGAACAATTTATGAGTCTACTTTTGTACAATAAGCTCCCTATGGAGCTAAAAGATCCCATGAGCCAAGGGGTATTTAAAAACAAGCTGAAAGACTTTTTACTTTCAGGCTGCTTTTACTCTATATCAGAGTACCTGTCACAGTAATATTATATATGCTCACCTCACTTTGCTGTTTGTGCCTTATATCTTTTATTTGTACCCAACCTGTGTTTTTGACGTGCCTTATACAATTTATGTATTGCATATAATTGTCTTTCCGGCAAATAAAGATTATTATTATTATTATTATATCCATGCAGTACAAACTCAAAATGGACAATTTATCAAACGTCAAACGATACAGCATATTGTTTTTATGCTAGACTTGCTCTTGCATGCCCTTTTGGGTTTGGTGGAAGATTGGATGAGCCACACGGAACTCCAGCTTTAGGATTCCGAATTGAACTCAAACGTACCAGATTTGAGCCCGATTAGAGCAGTGTTCAAAAAGCCTGGATCATTTCTAATCAATTCCAAATATTATTCTCGCCAAATTTAGACAAGTTCAGGGTGTCAGAGATTGCCTGAATAGTTAACCTTTTCCCTACTAAAGACATAAATATACTTGTGGATGTTTCTTGACACGGAGACGAAAGCCATTTATTTCCGTCTGAGATTTTCCTGACCAAGAGAATAAAAGCCATATATATACATTTTCTAGCTCTCCCCCTGTTATGATGGTCGCGGGTGTACGACGTCTTTGTTTCAACACTGCGGGGTTTAGGCTTTACCCTCGGAATCCGGGAGCAGGTACCCTGACCCCTTGTCTTTTATTACCACTCTTAGCGGTAAGGGTCATGCAATTGTTTATCCAGTCAGTTTTTGAAATAAATATTTGTTCATTTCTCAAGAAATATAAACTAAGAATTGAATTCTTTGTCTTTTGAGCTGCATTTACAATTTTTTAAACGAAATTCTACGATAAATATTAACTTATATCTCGAGTTTTGTATAAACATCAACATGGAAATTGTTGCTGCATTAAATTCGTTAATATTGACCTTAGTACTTCGTTTAAAATTTGACAATGCTCAGAAAAAAATGAGGAATTCAATTTGAAGTCTGCAATTTACGTGCAAGCAACAATTATCCACGTGCTAAATACATATAAGCAATACATAAGTTGACCGCGAACCAATGCCGCAGGTATGGTCGTAAACCAGGAAAGTAGGGAGCACAACTACTCTCGAAGTCCGAGATAATGCGGAGTCCCAGCGGGAAGGGGTCGAAAAAGGTTCCGCGAGACCCTTCTTAACGAATGTCCTCCAAAAATACTCCGTACCACGAGAAAGAAGAGTCTCTTGGGGCTCAGTACAGCAGTCATGCTAAGACGAAAACTCCGCCGTCTCGAAAGGGTTAACCAACAGTCTGAACTCAATACTTCACGCACACACCGGACATTTTCATCGGTTTGGGCTGCTGTTGGGCAACCATGACAGGGCTCATCTGTGACCTTCTCCCGGTCCTCCTCAAAGGCCTTATGTCTCCTTCCACGTAGAGATCTGGAATTGCATACAACCTTAAATGCCTCTTGAAGCATTAAATGTGTTTCCTCTGCATTCTTCCCAAGCCACACACAAAACTCGATTGCACACTGCTATTCTAACAAACCCTTCATTAAGTTCTGACACAATCGAAAAAGACTTGGTTCAAAAACACATCCTACCATTCCTACTGATTAGAGTGAACTGAGACCAAACACTTGAAAGGGCAGACCCCCAACTACATTACCCAACAAGTCCAAGCTTGCTGTAATAGATAGTAGAGTCACAAAAAAATAAAACTTACTCCTGGGTGCGAGACGATCAATATAGGAAAGCAGCTGTGACTTGGCTACACCAGGATCTCCCATCAGACAAATGTTGATGTTTCCTAGAAAAATAATTAATTATCAGCAAAACATAACATAAACGATTCAACAGAAGTAAAAAATGATTCATAATAATATCTATAGTCTCGGGCTCAATTTTGTGGAAGTTCATTCTAAAAAATGAAAGGAAAACTATGTATTTATCCACCTATTTATTCTTGTGGTACAACTAGTTTCAACACAGCGGCATCATCATGAACCTCTGTGCCGCCACTGCGTCGAAACTAGTTGTACCGCGAGAATAATTTGGTGGATAAATACATAGTTTTCCTTTCATTTGTTTAAATGATTCATAAAATTAACAATCAAAGTTCTAGGGCAAGGTGAGCTGGCAAATAAATATAATGTTCAAAGTAACTGTAAGATTATTAGATTAAAAAAATACAAGTCTCAACATGTTACCAACTACACCTGTATTTCACAAGGTTCCACATAATTAACGGCTAAAAAAGGCAATAAGCATACCAAAATTGACCGTAAGGGTGCAACCATTTTACTAATTAACTTCTCTCAACACAAAATTTTATTTAATAACATTAAAAGAATTTAATCCCTGAGAAAATTTTTCTACATTATTACAGGAGATCCAGACTTTAGACTCAAACCTCTAATTTTCATTCCTTTGGGGCTTCTGTCAACACCTCCGACCAAGAGTAGTAATAAAGCCTTCTTGACATCTTCATGGCCATAGATCTCAGGTGCAAGACTTCCAGAAAGCTTTGAATAGAAATCATCCTCTGATAGCTGAGCAACCTCCTCCTCAGTCAAACCAGGTTGTTCATCGGCTTCCCACTGGTCATCATGGGCTTTGCTAGTTCGCACCACAACCTACAGTATGTATACCAATTAAAATAATCAGGCACACATAACATTAATGGTGTATCGAACCATTGTATTTGCACCATCTTATTTACATTACACCTTTGTTTCAGAGCATTTTTTTATCAGCCAACCATCATTACAGTCATTGTTCATTAAGTAACCAAATTGGGTGCAAGGCATAATGTCCTGATAATGCAACATTAAAAGATATCTTTCCTCAAATGGATTAAAAATATTCAAGAGGACCTTTCATATAAGTACAGTGAACTCCCGATTATCTGGGGTAATGACGTGGAGAGACGGCATGAATAATCGGAAAACATGGATAACCCAAACTTTTATTTTAATGCCTTGTAATGTTCATAATTTGCGTAAAACAAACAATATATTATTATCTATGCAATCATTCTGTTATTTTAGAGTGCTTCCCAGACTCATTGAGAGCTTTCTTCGCCAGTTTGCGATCTTTTAGCGGGGATAACATGTACTCGAATTATTAATGCTCCATCTAAGGCCTGGTTTCAAAAACCACACATCCGTGGCTGAGTGACCATGGATACAGAAAAGTGGTTTGCACGAATGCTTCAAAACACTGCTCGACGTTGGAAACTACATTGTCAGGTACAACACCACATAGTCGCGTCTGGCAGAAGTTGCCCGGGTTGCGCACTGCTGCAGGACATGCATCCGTGATCCTGCTGCAGGACATGCATCCGTGATCCTGCTGCAGGACATGCATCCGTGATCACGGAGTGCGGTCGTGCACTGCGATGCTTAAAGATTGCAGAAAATATTGTGAGAGAGTGAAAATCATGCACGGATAATCCACAACACAGGTACACTGCAGCCGGATAATTGGGAGTCTACTGTACAAAGAAACTAAAAACTAGAGATGTGCGAATAGTATCCGCGAATACTCGAATACCTCGAATACCAGAAAGTATTCGATATTCGAGATCTCGAATAGTTATGCCAAAGGTGCCGTCTCGAATACCTCGAATACTTTGAATTTCGCGTCATACACTGTCGCTCGCTCGTCGTTGGTAGTTGGCTCGGAAAAGGAGAACTTTAGTAGTTTAGTGCATGCAGCGCCGTTTTAGGCAACCTTACGAACTATATCAAATTCGCGGGTTAGAGCCGTTAGAGCGGTGAAAAGAGTTCGACGTGGGGAACCGAAATTGATCGGGTGAAAAAAATCCGAAAATCCCAGGTGTCCCCCATCACGAGAACCTCAGTGCCGTGGGACAGTGACATTGGCGCATTTCCCACGATCCGCTATCCCCGTCCATTAAGCGTTCGCCCCACCCCCTCCGACGATTTCCTCTTCTCCGAAATCAAACAAAAGGTCCCGACTCGAGCAGGGATCGTATTACGAAGACCTCAGCTTCGAAAAAAATATCAAGTTACCGGAAAATAATAGAATCGCGTTTCACCCTTCACTCTTTCTCCCCCACTGACCATTTTCCCGCATTCGTCTTTTGAGAAAAATAAGACGAGGTGTTTACCATGTCTCCTTTGCGGCTAATAACGACAGGCAATTATTTTGAATCTTCCCCAGGAGATGAAACTACCACAAGAAGGAACTCAGTGCCGTGGGATGGTGACATTGGCGCATTTCCCACGATCTCCACCATCCCCCTCCCTTCAGCACACACCCAGCCTCACCCACTCTGACGATTTCCTCTTCTCCGATATCAAACAAAAGATCAGACCTCGCGCAGGGATCGTATTACGAAGACCTTAGCTTCGAAAAAAATATCAAGTTACGCGAGAAAAATAATAACGTGTCTCGCACCCACCCCCTTTTCTCACCCGCTGACCTTTTTCTACCTACCTGCTTCGAATTTCCCCCTTACTGGAGGTCAACTGCTGCATGAGTCATCTACTAGCCCGAAAGGTGTCTATCAATGACTTTCGGCAATTGATATTACACTTTTATTGGATTGAAATATTAGTAATATGCGCGTAATTTAAGAAAGAATAAGACCAAACACGACATATTTATGACTTTATTTAAGCATTTTATGCAGGAAAATAAATGCCGGAAAGACGAAGAAATACGACGGGGGCTTAGCATTTTGGCGTAATGCTCAAATAGGGTGCTTTCCTTTTATTTTTTTATTGCCTAAATCGAAATATTAATACTCCTGAAGTACGTATTTAACGCTTTTAGATTTTTATAGGACGATATCTATTTTTCGCGATTAAATTAAAAGTGAAAATTTTCCATCGTGCGAAAACGCGACGCGTTAGTGGGAATGATGGGGAAAGGTCCGTGTGACGCATTTCTGGTTCCCCCTCCCACCTTGTGAGGTGAACCTTGGGCGAGGCTCTTAGCGCTGATACCTTACCAAACCTTACCTTATCAATAGAAGAAAACTTTCCGACCTTAGCCAGTTTTAATAAGTGATTACTAAGACATGTTTCCCTGAGCTGTGTGCCTCATGCATGCATTAGTAACGTCAGACGATGTAAAACTCCTATCCTTTCGTGTAGAAACTAGGTACCTGTGATGTCACGTGGAGTGGCATCACATGGGTGCCAATCTGGCCTTTTTCAAATGAGGATAAAATTGACCATTGCCATTGGTCTAGACCGGTATTTCTAGAACCAAATAATTTGTATATAATGAATACACCAATGGTAGGTAACGAATCACAATCTATGCCTTTCATTTTCTATGATGAAGGATACTACCCTATTGTTTACATAAAAGTAAAATATTCCATTAATCAGCTAAATTCCTGTTTGAATCCTTTAAAGGCAATCACAATTACTCACCAAAATCTTGGGTTTCCTGCTGCATAGGCGACCTAGTCAAACATTCTCACATTCATAGTTTAGTATTCGAGGTATTCGAAATTCGAGGTATTCGAATATTCGAGCAATGATTTGATATTCGAATTCGATATTCGAATTCGAGAAATCTACTATTCGACCCATCCCTACTAAAAACCAATAGAAACTTTTAAATAAATATTTTTCCCTATTTTAGTAAATGCTGATGAAGAACTAATTATTTGCCCAAATGGTAGACTTTAAATGACCTAAATTAAATGGAATGAATACACCAGATTATAATTGCCTTTTTTTAGGTAATGGAAAGTAAAACAAATATCTAATAGACATGCCATGCAAAAGCTGTTTATCACTACATGGCAAAATTTATAATAATAGGGTGGTTTCCTATTATTTTTTTATTGCCTTAATCGAAAGATTATTACTCCTGGAGTACGTATTTCGCGCTTTTAGATTTTTAAATGACAACATCTATTTTTCGCGATTAAATGAAAAGTGAAAATTTTCAAGCGCGCGAAAACGCGACGCTTAAGTATGAATGTCGGGAAATATCTCCGTACGTCGTATTTCTGGTTCCCCCTCCCGCCCGGTGAGATGACCTTGAGGCGAGGCTTAGCTCTGATACGTCGCAGGATGCTAGCGGATAGCTGAGTACCTTGCTGAACGGTAGCGCTTGGCTTAAAAAAGGTTTATTAATACCTTATCAAACGAAGAAAACTTTCCGACATTAGCCAGTTTTAATAGGTGATTATTAAGACATGTTTCCCTGAGCTCTGTGCCTCATGCATTCATTGGTAACCTCAGACGATGCATAACTCCTATCCTCTCGTGTAGAAACTAGGTCCCTGTGACGTCATGCGGAGTGGAATCGCATGGGCGCCAATCTGGCCTTTTTCAAATGAGGATAAAATTTGACCCTTGCCATTCGTCTAAACCGGTATTTCAAAAACCAAATATTTTGTGTATTATGAATACACTAATGGTGGGTAACGAATCGCAATCAATGCCTTTCGTTTTCTTTGATGAAGGAAACTACCCTATTGCATGCATACTTGATCAATATTGAAAAATATATTTTTTGTAATAAAATAATTAACACAGATAATCCAAATGACTACATGAGACTCTGGAATTATTTAATCCGATCAATGCAACAATTTTTGGAAAAGATGCAGATCAGGTAAGGGTGAATGAGTTATCAATCAAGTACCAAAAACAGACTACAGCATAAAATATTCTGCTATAAGTAGAACAACACAATTCAAGAGATAAACAAAGCTAGCCTGAAATAATGCACACAATGGCAAATATTATTTCCTACAAAACAATTTGCTAATTTTTCATTAAGTAAACTAGGATTGTAAACTAGGATCAAATCCGATTTCCTCCCACCAAAGTAAATAAGTACATCTCCAGTACACTCACATGAGCTTCAAGGAATGTCTCAGATAGAAGCCCTTGAGACATCTGCCGAAAACCTGAGCGAAGCAGGGGCAGAAACACCCCAGTAATGCTGACATGATCTCCAGGTAATGCTTGCCGAGTGGTCTCACCTCGACAGAAAACGGTGACAGTTCGTGGAATCTGACCCACAGGCACTTGGTCACTCTGCACATGAGAAATTGAAACATGTATCTCATTAATAAACACATGACAAAAATGCCCTAGTAAAAGAAGTCCGAAATTAGTGACAATGATGCTTGGAACTCCTCAGTAGCCACAGGATAAGCAGCATAGAGAGATAAAATAATGCCAAATTAATATAATATAAAATATCTAACAAACCAAAGAAAAATAATTGACGTTCATATGACGAGACCTCAAAGAGAAAATAGAGCCTGACAGGCTTAGCACGATTACTCGCATTCCAGAACCGGGCACGAATCCTGCAGGGTTAATGGTTCTTTTGTTGTATATTACGGAGACTCAATCATTTGAATAACTTTCATATAAAGATAAAGAGAATATTTTGTACAGCAAATGTTATTTGTTGCTTTAAATCCCAAATAAGAGAAAACAGTTTGCCTGTCAGACACTAGTGCACCCCCCACAAAAAATCCTAGATCCACCCTCGACTACAGTCCGGCCGCCGAGAGTTGCCTGATATGGGCAAAGGGTTAAGTTAAGGGTAGGGGGCGAGGTTGCCAGGAAAGAAAGGGAAACGTCCATGTCACAAGCAACCATAAGGCTTCCATGAAGAAAAGAGCCAGAAGGGACGGCGAGCGTGAAGGACCCAAAGGAAGACTACAGTGGAACCTCGTTAAAGCGAGTACGGGCTATAGCAACACCCCCGCTATTACGAGAGATAGCCGATGCACCGCCAATTGACCCTATAATAAGAGTGTTAAAAAATTCGTTTTTACGAGACCCTTTCGGTGTTGGCTCTCGCCATAGCGAGGGTTTCACCGCCGGAAGACTTTCATCAAGACTCCTTAACCTCTGTAATTGCTAGCGATCTGTTAGAAATGAAGTTAATGGAGTGCTCAGTCTCAAATTTATGTGGTAAACTGTCGTTCGATAAATATAATGATGGCGAAACAATGCTTTGCATGATTTTTATTCAGTGCGGCGCTTATAAATTGTTTGAATAGTTGGTCGTTATTTGAGTAAGGAAATTATAATGATGGCGAAACAATGCTTTGCATGATTTTTATTCAGTGCGGCACTTATAAATTGTTTGAATAGTTGGTCGTTATTTGAGTAAGGAAATTTAGTGATGCAAAAAAACATCGCCTTTCATCTGGATTTATGCTTACGTTTATCGGATAGATGTTTATCTGTCGCCGCACCACTCCTGTTCCTGTATCTGTTTGCAACAGGTATATTGGCTATTATTTGCTCCACCTCCGGTAAAGCGACAATTCGCTATAGCGAGTGTTTATTAGTGCACCGTGGGGTGTCGTTATATCGAGGTTTCACTGTACCTTGTTTTGGTCATTAGGAGAAAGGGCTTGTTTTGGTGGTTCATATGCATGTGACAACATTGCATGACTAGGCAAGGGTGTGAGGTGCGTTTGGGGGACAGCGATTGGCTGCAAACCATACTGGCGCATGCGCCCCGCCCCTCGTTTTGGGCTGTCATTGGACAACTCTCGCCGACCAGACTGTACAACAGGTCATCAAAAAACACTGGTGCAAACATCCACTGCAGTTATACAACTCCAAACAAAAACCGAGCCACTACTGCTTCATTACCATATTTAAACCTAATTGTTTCATAATAAACTGTTTTGCAGAGAAAGCAGTAGCATAAAATACATACAGTAACATGAATTTAATACATCAATTATATAAACTCACATGTTCCTGAACTTTGAGTTCTTGAAATTTCACAAACTTTGAACCCCTGCTCTGAAGGTACAAGCGACCACCAGATTTATTCACCCGGCAGTCCTCACTGGGACACATGACCAATGGCATGAATGTTAGGGAGCCCACCTGCGAAAGAAAAGGAAAAAAATACTTTTGAAACTTAAAGTTAACTACTACAGAATTAATAAAGCAAAAAATCAAAGAGATTCACTTTCACAAAATTCTTTATAGGCAAAGAGGTTAATTTTCAGACCATTAGGAATTATTTCATGCACACTATACCGTCACCAAATTCATTAGCTCTTTCCTTACATTCATTTTGTAAGAAGCCAAGAATTTAATTGAACATCACTTAGACTCTACGAATGAAGTAGAGATCAAATTAAAGGATCCAAACAGCATAATACCCTTCAATTCTAACACATTCTATTACGTGAACAAGTTTTCAACCCCAACATTTTAAGTAAAATATAGGTAACGAGTATTTAACAACCTTAGTAAATCCACTAAAATTTTGTAATATTCTGAAACATTGCTATTACCATACAGTTGATGACTTATTGGTTATTCTAACCATGGTCCATTTGGGCATCAAGCCTATTCAAATTTTATAAGACACGAAAAATCACATTATATTCACATATATGTATTTTTTTCCTTACCACTTGATATGTCTCCGCACCGCACTTATCACAGGTATAAGTTGCCACCATCATCAGCGGTTTCACCTCAGTTCCCCTCGTAACAATGCCTCGAACATTAACTAATTTCCCCACATGCTGTGCCTTAACCTCTCTGATAGGAATGGCTTTTTTAGTGGACAGGTCCTTGAAGTATATTTCACTGAAGGAAATAAATATTGAGTCATGAGTGACAAATCATGAACATCAGAGGAATTTTGCCAGACAGGCTTACATGAATGTACCCTCATATCAATGATGCCAAAGAGGACATCCTAGAGCAGTGTCTTCAAATCTACCACACATTAGGGTAAGCTCAGATTGCATTGAATATAGAAGATGTCTTGCAAAAGTAGCTTCTCACTTTCAACAACAACAAAAAGGCCGTTTTAAAAGGAGCATGTAATTGCACAGATTAGACTGCATTAATTTCTCTTTATGATGTGGAATTCAGCTAATACACAAATGAAATTAGAGCAAGGGCTATTTTGCCCACTCACATCCATACAGTTTCGCACATACCGTATATGTCTGAATATAGTCCCCCCCTTTTTTCCCAAAAATGTCGGTGGTAAAAGTAAATGGGGGACTATATTCAAACGCATTTTTCAGATTATTTTCTCAAACTGAAGTCTCAAAATTAGGGGGGGGACTATATTCAGAGAGGGACTATATTCGGAGAAATACGGTATTATAGCAATTTACTGCTTTACACAGCGTCATTTTCGCTGCACCTTTGTGCACATGTCATTTGGTGCAAGTACGTGCCCCATGTAAAATGGCCTTAATACACTGCTGAAGCATAAGTTCTGTGGGGAAATGGTGCAAAAAATTCACCACTCCAGTAATTCCTGATTGTGTACAACATAAAAGAAATCTTGTTCCTTTTCGCACACAGATAGTACTGATAGGTGAATTCCTTATTGATTATTAGAGTGCCACAGTAAGAGAAGACAAGACATCCCACAAGACCAATTTTAAAATTATTGAGCAGGCAAAAATCATATCTTGAAATGACTACATGGCATAAGCTCCATTATCACATATACTTACAATCGTCTCATTAGTTCAGCAGGATATCGGTTGCGTGGATCTCTTGTTTCCCCTGGCTGTCTCATTCTCTGCTCCATTAGAAGTCGATGCTCAATGTAGATATCCAGTGTATCTTTGGCAACGACCTAGGAAAATAAGCATACTTATGGTAAACTGAACGTATTCACCATAGGTTGACTCGCCATCCACTCTTTGACTATTAGCATCCGCTATCTGGTTCATCTAATACTCACCTCCTGCTGCTTAAAATCAGGCAGGGTTTCGTGCACAACATCCGATATCAATGAGGTGTAACGCCTGGTGTTCTCCACCACAGATTCAGCAAGGGCAGAGTCGAAACTTGACATATCATCCAGCTCGACAACCAAGGCAACCTGATAATTAGGAGAATTAGAATCATACACATTTGAGACGTCCATTAAAATTTTAATCGTACTGAATCATACCTGCTCCCTGTGGGCTAGCTTGACTAATTGTCGCGCGTACTTGAAATCTTTCTTCCCATCATCTCCAATTGTGTAATACTCCACGAGAAATTGCTTTAACTTCTCTATTTAAAAAAAAAAAGAAAATAAACATTAGCATCGACATTCTAATTTAAAGTCACGAATTATGAGGCAAGAGTAGGCGAAGGCATAGTGAAGAGGCAAAACAAGTTGAGCTGCACCACTGTACACAACCTAAGCAAAAATACAACATAACAATGTGGCTCCATATGGATAATAATACATATATAATATTAAACGTGAGTCGTTTAATTCTCAGTGAGTGCAGTGGTTACAGTAAGTGAAGGTAACTACTCAGACTGTGTGACTACCGACACAGCTGAGCCTTCCACGGCTACGTAGCAAACCGAGACCAAATGATTTAACCCTAGGCAATTATTTCAGGTGAACTGTCGACCACGCACAACAATTCATCAAATGCAGATTTAAATGATAAATTAAGTTAAGGCGACCACCGTTCATATAGATGGGCCATATAATTTAAAGTTAACCCCTCAAATAAGTTTGACGTTTTAAATTAGCATATTTTACCTTTTTCTGCGGCGTAATCCTTTCCTGACATTTCGGCAAGGTGAAGAGTCTTTTTCCGACGATGACAAAAAGTTTTAAACAGTTAGTATTACTTTCTCCACAAAACTTGGACAGTAACAACCGCCAAACTCAACTACCAACTGAATTCTTCAATTCCACTCTTAACAAGAAATCGGCGGGAAATTTCAGCAGGAACGACGACAGCGCCCTCGCTTTCCGAACTAAAACATATCAAATACGAAACGAAAAGCGATACATTGTCGTCATAACAGGTCGCAGGGAATCAACACGAAGTTTCTCAACGAAAGTGCCGAATATCTGGCATCATTTCATGGTGAGAAGGATACTCCAAAGTATAGTTTGTCTTTCATGAATTTAAATCCATTGATCTTACCTCAATATTTTTCACTGTAGGCTAGTACTGCAGTTGTCGTTGGCCTCGGCCTTGTGGCCGTAGGGTTTGTTGGGAGGCAAGTTGTTCGAATGATGCCTAAAATGACAGAAAAAATGAACGAGGCGATGAAATCACTTCCAAAGTTAGACCCCCAAGTAAGTACTGTTTTAGTGCGTTATTTCATGGAAAATGTCATTCCTTGAACTAATGTTTGTCACTATCATTTTCTCAGTCTTTTGCTAATAGCCGGTACTATAAAGGTGGTTTTGAACAAAAAATGACGAAAAGGGAAGCTTGTCTTATACTCGGCGTGTCACCTAGTGCCAGCAAAAATAAAATAAAGGTAAGTTTGGGCACTAATTCCGTAGAATATCTTAAAATTAAGCAATGAATTAAAGGCATTGCATCATGCTTTGCAGGAAGCGCACAAACGATTGATGGGATTAAACCATCCAGACAGAGGAGGGTCACCGCTAATTGCAGCCAAGATCAACGAAGCTAAGGATCTATTGGAGAACAGCAGGTCATGATGGCAGTTAATTTCCATGGTGTTTCTACGTAGTTTCGTGATACTACTATCGTAATGAATTTCATGATATTCATGGAATTATTTAGCCGAGTCGTTGGTGGGATGAAGTGCATGGCCATAATCATTTATGGCCGTACCAACTTGCTTGCAGTGAAGTTTGGGGTAGGTCACCAATGAAACGGGCTGTTTAAAAATCGTGGTGCTGTGCTATTGCCAAGTACAAATGTTGCTTCGTTTTACTAGGACCTCACGAGCTGTATTGAATTTGGAAAGTTATGTAGCCTTGTGAAGGCCGTACGGACATTGGATTTTTATTTCCAAAATCAAGTGAGTTGTATTTTTATTGGTTTCCTCGACTTTATTATTAGCTGTACTCAAAGGCGTTGTAAATAAAATGCGTTGCTTCTATTTATATTTCCAGTAGTGGTTCTCACTTACCATCTGGTGAATCCTATATGAGAGTTGTGGATAGATAAATAAATAATCTTACTGAATGCGTTTTAACCACTTACATTGAACCTGTTGAATGGAGAAATGGCAAATTGAATGACAACCACCAGGGTGCAGATATGATTAAAAATCATTAAATTTTAAATCACACGTGTGTATAATTCTTATATCATCTGAGGGCCGGATCGATGTGAAAATAAAGAAAAGTTTGAGTATCACATTTCCGCCCACTAATACAGGCAAGTGATAGTGCAGATTAACCTACGCAGTGATGTATAACATTAATGAAAGAATTCAACAAGCAACCAACAATGCTCAGAAATTAGAGCCTAAGTACGTTCATACGTTGATAAAGAGTAATATTCCATCAAAACTTATCATACTTTGTTGCATTACCTTCAATATCGTGAAGCTACTTTGCAGTTGATAATCATGATGGATGATTATAAAAATCCGATGAGGGCCATTTGTGTAACCCACATATAACTCAAGATAATATCTTTAAATGTTGGGCAAATCTCATGATGTCAAGAAGCATTGACATATTTATGAGATCAGAACTTTGAAGTATGATGCGTTCAGGGCATTTCATTCAGTGGCAACCGAAAATTCAAAACCTGAGAATAGTCAACAATTGACCCTCAGATGGAGAAGGGCTATTTTAATGTGGTTTTCCCTTGGCATTCAAACAGTGAATGTAAGTTACGGAGAAAATAATACTCAATGTGTGAACCAGAATGACTGATGGTATTTGTGCCGCGAGAGAAGGGTAAGGAGAGACCTGGCATAAGCATTAGCCTGCTCTTAACAAAAGGTGCCAAGAGTGCCACAGCTTAATGTCCCAGATGATGGATGGAGTGCTACTCTTGAAGTGCCCTCCACAAGACACTCAAGTAGGGATTCGCCTCCACACCAACCTAATCCATGACCCATGAAATAAAATGAATCGAATGTTGCTTGCAGATTAATGCATATTTCTAAAACAGAAAACTCACTTTCAGCTGACCCATAAATTGTGACATCAGTGATAAACCATACAGCATCAGAAGCGAAGTTGTCATCATCACCATTAGACTTAAACCACTCCCTAAGTTCTTCATTCCCAAAATGATATCATACTGTATTCTAAACCTCCTGGTGAATAAAATTCTCAAATGAAGTGCACCATAAATTCAGCCACAGACAAATCAGACAATTGGATTTGTTGGATGGTCGAATCGGTTTGGGGATGGTTGGTTCATTATTAACTGCAGTATCCTTGATGGTATGCAGTACCTATCTGCGATAACATGTCTGCAATCTGATAGGGATGTACAAGGGACTTTTACATATCAATTTAATCAAAGGTTTTAGAACTTTGCAGGTTAAGGTGATGAAATAAAAACTTACATTGTAAAGCCTCCTAAAAAATTAGCATCTTATCAATTTGTCCAGAAATACCCTCTCAATCTGCCACTGTCTACCCAATTGCCATTTCCATTTAATTACCTGTATATAGAAGAGATAATAAAGGTATGGGAGGAGCTAGAAACAAGGTTTAAATTGGGGGGTAAATTGATGTTTAAATCAGTAAGGTTAGCAAATTATCAGTCATTCGTAAGCCAGTCAGCAAGAAGTCTGCTGGCATGAGTTGATACACTAGGTAACCAGTGTGAGGAATACAGAATGAAGGATTTTCACAAAAAGACCAAATGTTTTGAGAAGCTTCCAGAGTAAGAAATGAGGGACAAAGGTATAAGGAGATAGATTGAAAGGAAAAATGCATTATTTAGGGATAGAGGGGAGTTGAATGTGGGAGAGGGGATATGGTTAACTCATGTATAGTCTCATGATAATCTAAGATAACCAGAAGAATACTAAAACAACAATCGATTCGTGAGTTTATGCTCAAAGTTGCCATGGGATTTGAGTGAATAACTAACAACAGAGACGAAGATTTATTAGAAGCTTAAGTGAACATTCAATGAACTGAGAAAATTTTTTTTAAAATATGTATGATGAACGTCTTGATGGAAGTCAGATCCAACACATACGTATAATATCAGAATGTCTTCGACTAAAACTCTAGACCGAACCAAATTATATGTAAACATTACCATTGAAACTTTTCTTTAAATTAAATATTCTAAGAACCAAATTTTACATTTTTCTCCTTCTAGGTATGTTCTATTTGCTTCAATCCTAGAGATCCTCTGAAAATATCCAAACTAACATTTGAGTCGAATCACTGGAGTGAGTCAGAGATTCTTCATAGGCTGATTAATTAGGTAATGATCAGTTTCCATAGGGAGGAATAACCTGGTGATAGGGTCACAATTGTCGTTTAACATGATCAATATTCAGGTTTATTCATTACTCATGGCACAATACATAATGATTTCCATCAATAACAGGGTACTCTACCAGGATCTAAGATACAACTGCTATAAATCATATATTACACCAAGGTAATTAAATATAACACTGTTTGGTTGCATTTATTGTATATTATAAAATTATTTCTTTCCTCATTTAAAAAGAAAAAAAATGAACACTTTCTTGCTTAGCTGAGCTGGATACTGAAAGACAGAATTTTAAATATTAGGCCTTAATTTTCTGGACATCCTGGTCTGATTAAAAATGTATTTTCACTGGCAGAACATCTTTTCAGCTGGTCTGCAACTAAATAAGGCATTAACTACGCATACATCATAACTTCAATTGAAATTCATCACTTTAATGAAGTTGGGCAATTTACAGTACCCAAATATGCAATAATACATTTCCAAAATTTTATACAACCTATTTTTATAAAATTTGTGACATTACAAGTCTGGAATACCAATCAAATGAAATTATTTTTGTGATGAAAAATCAATCGTTTTCCCTTAAATGCCAAAGACTTGGGTTCCCAATCTGACCTGTGACATCATTAGAATTGGGATTATCAAGATTATTTACAACCACATATTCGGCTTCTCTAATGGAAAGAAGACATGTTCTTAGTTTTAAATTGTTGAACCGATACCTATAGGTAGCGTAATCAGAAATTCAAGTGGAGATAAGGCAGTTACAACTGTAACAAGAGTAGAAATACTTTGTATGCAACACTACTCTTTTGAATGAGAGTAATGACCATTATAACATTTATTCTGAATTACCCACAGTGCCTTCCCTTTTCACGCGATAAAAACACAAAAGATTAACTCACACATATGGGAAATGCAAAGATATGACCAAAAATGTCGGAAGGCACTTCTTATATACTGATTAGGGGCGGTCTGGCCAGGTTGGCTGGTCGGCAATTGCCGTGCTCGACAATGCTCGTGTCTATTGTGAAGTGTATATGAAAGGTATAATGAAGAAGACTCGATTTCTTGAACCAAAGTTTTTCTCTAATTATAAAAGTACACGTTTCTGTTAGTTTATTTATTAATAACATACCCAGGGTAAAAATATGATCTAAAAAAATAAAAGTGTCAGAAGATGAAAGAGAACCTGATACTTGACATGATTATTCGAAAAGATTATTTTAGAAGTTTTATAGATTTCAGAGCAGTTTCAAGGAACAAATTCAATAAATAGATAATAGAATCATAAAATGCTAATAAATTTTATAAGCTGTGAAATTCTACCTCAAATAGTATTTTTTCTTATGAAATTGCTATTTTTTTATTAAGTTTTACCTAGTTTTTAAAAGCCATAATAGCGTCAAAATCCATTTCTGGGCATGCAATTTCGTAAAATTTTCCAGTGGAGGATCTCTAAATACCCTGTGAAGGAGAGCTGCATCATGAGCCCCAGACTGCCCCTGATACTGATGTGGAAATATAATTCTTAGGTGGATACATGATAGAGAGATCTTTTAGTGGAAGAGCTAAGCATACACGAATACATTTTTTTTAAACAAATGCATGGCAAAATTTAATGAAACAACTTATTCCATGAAAGACACTCCATGGCACATTCATATAGAACATAAAATTCTCGTATTAGCTCACACATAAAACAGGAAATTAAATAAAGTATCCACAGTAAAAATAAATGCAAAAAATATAAGTATAAATATTGTTTCAGATGAATATTAAGAGCCTTTAAATACGAATAATGAACGCAATTTTATCAAGCAAATATAAAAGATGATGGTAACATTCAACAGAAAATCAAAAATAAAGCCATGATTATAAACATAAATCACCACTTGAAGTAAGAAAAAAGGAATAGGAAGGCATTCCAGCTGCCAATGCAAAATTATAACAGGAAGCAAAACCATATGCCTCAATACAAAATCCTTATCCACAGGGAATCATAATTTTATTCCCATTATGGGATGTGTCTACCTTGAGTTAATTATTGAGATGGTGCAAAGTTTACTTTTTAGAGAGTTTTTCCAATGAACACTGAGATCAATGAAAGCGAAGAATCGACAAATTTATAATGAGGATTTCTCCCAAATTAGTTCATCATGCAAAACTTTTCAAATGTTACCCATTATAAATGCACCAATTGCATAAGGTTTATTGTGAGGTAATTAAATGGATCAGCACTCATTAATATGCACAGCATCCTAGAAGTATGCATTGGCACTGCTTCTTAAGGATATTTTTTCCAACCACAGCAAATACCAAAAGGAAAACAGGCAACATAAAACCATAAAACATCAGAAAATGCTGATAATGAAGAGTCAAGCAATTTTTTAACAGTTGATACAGTTGTAGCTTTTGGAACTGAGTGAGTGAGACCATACTAAGCCATTCAGATCACAATGGCAAGTGGTAGTGTACATACATTGTCATGGAATTAAGTTAGAGAGAATCCAACATTAAAATATCTCAAAGTAATTAAACCAAATGGAGGGCAGTTTAAATGTCCTATACGACAAAGAGGTAGATACAAAATGAGATGCAAGCCCAAATTTTTATCCATTCTCAAAAAATTGTTCTACGAGAAAGGCTATGATCCTCAACAACCATATCTACCCTGTTCATAATGAAAATCAAACCAAAGACATTTAGGTAATATCTAATCCACAATATCATGGGAAATTCCATGATATACTATCATTACCTATGAAAATGTAGATACTTGTGCATTATGAGTAGCTTGGTCCACATTCAATAGGTGTCAAGGATAATTTAAAAAAAACTCTCCCTAGATTATAATCTCAACACTGATGTAAAAGAAGGAAATGAATTCATGTATGCACAACATAGTCTGGGACATTTGGGGTGAATAATCTCTGTTCAAGGAACCTCAACTGTGGCTGAATATGAGGGAAGTTAGGAAACATCTAATCAGAGCAGACCAACAAGATTATACTGAAGAATAAAATAAATTCCATAGTTAAGCCCTTCAATGCCATTTTTTTCAATCCTCCACTATTATGTGGGATAGCCGGTGAAGCGAGAATTAAATAAGACCAATCAAGTAAGCAGTGAATAAGAGAACATACAAGAATTTACGATGGTTTGAGAAGAGAATAATCAAAGAGGAAAAGTATTAGATGGGTCACTTATATTTTTCAAAATAAATGCCAATACGAGTGTGAACGCTAAATGCTCCATAAGCCAAAAAATAGTGCATGGAAAAAGATACATGAACATATAAAATGAAGCACAATGATAGTGGCCTAATGGATGCAGCATTTCTTTATTCGTCAAATGGACAGAGGTGCAAATCAAGGTGATGATTTCAGACAGCTTTAAACAATATTCATCATGAAGCTAATTCAGAAAATCAGAATTTTAAAAAAGTGGGCCAGGGAAAGACATCCCTACTAAACAGTGAACTTCTTTTCAAATGTGGTTGGTGTGTGAATTTCAAACGCGAACGTGTGAAATTCACACACCAATGGCTGAGTCAGGGGTAAGATTTAACCTCATCTATCAAAACTAATCTATGGGGGACACAACCGACCTACATCCCCACTCAAAATACACTGCAGGCATTTACCCATGTATGAGCAAGTGATAAGACAAAACAATTTTACTTGATTGATTAATGAATGCTTAACTTTTATTCGGAAGATATTTCCTATGTGTATTGACTGGTGATATTGTCTCTTTTCACTAATGTTGGGCACTAGCTTTAAAATATAGAAAACAATTTAACTATCTTCAATGTGTGTAACCTTAAAGTGTGCTGCAAAGCCAAATGCTTAGTAGTTCACTGTAAGTCACCAACTCACTGTTGTTAGAACAAACGAGGGGCATGACTAAAGGTGATTGACTACTATTGATTTTGTGCCCACTTATGATCCTCTGGTTGAAGCACTGAGCAAGTGACTGAATAAGCAACTATGGGTAAATGATAATGTTGAAGGCGGAAAACATTTCCCAGGAATGCATTATGCACCTGAATTGTGGAGGAACGATCCCCACGGTGATTAATTAATGTACATGAAAATAAAAATACGAGACAAGTTCATTTTCTCCAAATACCCACAAGAAACACAAAAAAACAGCTAAAACACTGTAAACACACCAAATATATGCTAAGCAACACAAAAACACTTAATGATATGGATGATTTGATGCACTACATGATGAGATGCTACAGAATACATCTGTAATGGCTAGAATTGTTACACTAAATGATTCCACTAACATGAAAAATAATAAAACAATCATCTTTTAAGAAGATTATCCAATCATACTCTACATGATTTTTCTGCCTTAAAAAAACACAATACAGGGAACCATATTTTCAGCCAGCTTCAACAAACAGTATACTATGAATCACATTAACCATTTATATAAAATTACAAAGGGTAGGTATACAATTCATGTTTTGCGCAGCATTTTAAAAAATCGAATCACCTTTTAGTAACGAGTTGAGTGACACACATGCAGGTTTAAGTAGTATATGGCTTTCAATTACTTCTCAAGGTTTCAAAATAGTGGCAATAGGCCAAGAATTTCATTAAAATTCAATTTAAAATATGTAACAATAGCATGGATATTTACAACTGGATCTACTTCACATTCCAACCAAAAAACCACCTCAGTTCTCAACCCAGTTTCATCAAATACTGGGATGCTGTTACACACTTCCCAAGTTAGTTTGACTAGACCAACAACATACGTATCACTCATCTACCTTCCACAGTAGAAGCGACGGATGAAGCATTACACCTAACCATTACAAATACCATTCGATGAAACACCAACCACAAATATTTCAAGAACACCCACTAGATAGCAGCATATATGAGAGGGGAAATTCTCCATCACAATCAGCAAAAGCAACACCTTTGCAGAAACACGGTAACTTCAACAAGACTATTTACTCACAATAAAAACTGCATGCCTTGATCCAAAGAAAACTATGTATACCCTCCATTTAGCTTTGGTAAGATAAAAATAGTCAACTCACGTGACTGATGGAGCCACTACTAACCAGTGGTCCATTAAAGCAATCGCTGAAAACTCCTTCTTATCACGGAAGTCCATCTTCGCCTATACAATTCTTGATTCACACACACAGGCACACTTCAACATTTATAGACTTTTTCATATATAATAACAACAAGATCATATGAAAGCACCTTCACTTCTTCGACTCCTTTTCTTGAGATATTTTCGTTCTTAATTTTGTAATTGTACTTCCAGCAAGAGATCCAGGTGTTTTGAAGATGCTCTGTAATCATTAAATAAGAGATGTTATTACATATAGATAGGAACTATAAATATTGAGCATATACATGTGTGTACAATAAAATGTAATTCACAAGGTTCCCACTCAATCTAAATTATAAAGTTTACATTTTTTTCCAGGTTTTCACCACCTAAATGTCTTCAAATTCACGGTTTGTAGATAAACCATTTTAGGCAGAAATATTGATCAAGGAACAATCATTAACCGCACGTTAACTACAAATTTAACAAACCCGACATACACTGTGAATGCAAACACAGCAATGAAAGTGCTATATCTACTGATGTCACATATCGTTTGCAAAATTCAGCTCTGGCTAAAGGTTCTGAGTGGGAAAGTAGATGGACCAGGGTGTCAGGGAAGTTAAGAAGTGTCTGAATTTTCGCAAGTGCTAATGAACAATTTGGTTACCAGTCTTCTGGCTTTGGTAGTGGCTTAAGGTCAATGTGTCATCATGACACATGGACCAATAATTGCACTTCAAATACGAATGCGTGTCCAGGTAAATCCGTGGTCATGTCAGGGCGTGACTGACCTTGAAATATGATCGAAATATCCATTTTTCTATTAATCTGTCAATAGTAATTCTACGATCATAAAATCAAGATTGAGAGATTTTTAAGGCTTTAGAACCAAATTCACGCTTTTTCCAGGTTCTTTAACAGTATGCGAAATTCTCGGCTTATTCACGGTTTTAAGGTTTTCAAGGTTGAGTGGAAACCCTGAATTTAGCCGTTCTTAATGAATAAACGCACCAAAAATAAAAATACGCATTGCATTAATACACATAGATAATATGGCATCATATTGCATAAATTGAAATAAGTAGACTAGTTTGATAAAAATTCTGAATGCATACATAATTAAGAGAAGAAGTAAGAACAATTAGCTGATAGGAGAATAGAGGAGAGAGGTGCATCAAACAAATCTTAGGTTTGTTGACCAGTGATGATGATGATGACACCACATGAAATGGGATTTCCTATGATTTTTTAAAAGTACGTGATCGTAAAAGGACCCACAAAAATGCACTAAGCAGGATACTCATTAGAATTCTGAAAACTGCCCAAGATATTGTTGCCTGAAGTTAGGAGAACTTCCCTAAAATGGCTTGCCTTGTAAGACAAAGGGGTGGTTCACTCACAGTTGCTTATGATGATTAATGACTTGGCACGTTATTTAGTTTCTAAAACACAACAATGGCCCAAACTGCAATTAAAGCTTTGACTAAGTTCACCCCAATAGAAAATAATTACGGAATTTAAGAATACCGGGACTAGCCACGGTGATCTTTACAGAGTCAGCTGCAATGCACAAAATGTGCAAAAAAAATCCACAGAGAAAAAATCATTTGCCGTGACTAGAAACCTGGTCATTTTCTCCCTGTGGATTTTTTGTGAAATTATAGAACTTAAAACAGGATCGTTGTTTTAAATCAGAATATTTTTCACGTTTATCCCTTAACCTGCTCCCATCGCCTATAAGCTTATATAGAAAGTAGAATGTCTAGCGACAATTTGAACTATGCTTCTACTCTCCAAGTCTATTGGTGCTACGAAGTTCTCCCTTTGACAAGTAGATGCCATGCAGACATCTTTTACTCCTCTTTTTATTTTTATTACCCTTCAGTACCTAGCTGCCAGGAACCCTCAGTAGCCTATTTCAGCTTATTTGCACAGTTGAAGGGTTAAAATCTTTGGGAAGTAACATACCTTGAAAACCATGCCACAGATATGAAACTACCAATTTACCAACCGCTATTCATAATCTGAAAGTCCAAAAATTTTTTTTCCAAGGGCTGAATATATAATGTCTTTTTTGGAATTACCCCTGAATAATTTAGCCATAATCTTAGTATGTATGAAAATGGATTAAAGGTACAGTCAAGCAAATTAGTTCAAAATGAGAATTAATGAAAATAGTGCCCATAGATGGAAGTATTTGTTATTTTTCTTTCCATGTCCCTAAAAAGTTTAACATTACACCATTAAAATGGCCCTTACAATGACAGTGAGAGTCGTAGAGAGCCATAGTTTCAATCATAATTCATTGAGGTGAATATCAAAACATACCTCCATAAATTCGTGACATTGGAGAACCAAAGAATCCTTTGTTATCTCTTTGAAGCACTCCACCAAGGCAGGAAAATCTGAACATTTCAGTAAATTTTCCTTATTCCTCATTATGAGAGTTAAGCTAACTCTGAAGATTATTTTGGATCCCTCGTAAAATAGACAATCCCATACCCTCAGCACAGTCTGCAAAACAATAAAATTTCACCATTATAATGAGGAATCTTTTCCTTGAGATGACATGTTAAAATATAAAATCAGAAGAAACATATAGAGGTTAAAAAGTGAACATCATGAGGAAATTTTCAGAATTAGAATTGGTTACAAATCAGGATAATAGAGAATGCTAACATCATATGCATTTCAGTAATAAAATCATTACCTATTTCAAATTTAATGTTAAAATGCATATTTTGTTTGTTTTTTTTGCTCCTCCAATTTTTTTAAACAGTACTTCAGGTTGTTGACAGTTTGGAATTTGTTTATTTTGAGTGTATTACTCTGGGCCCATAAGGGAGCATCCATTAATTACGTGAGGCATTGGCAAAACTATTAGGGGGGAAAAGGGGGAATAGATACCTCAAAGCTTGGGAGAAAAAAAAATATTGAAAACTATTGGCAATATTTGACATGTAATAACTGCCAAAGAAGGCTATTTGGGCTTCCAGCCGGGTGGTCTCTCTCCATTCTGCCAATGTTTCGTAACTCGAGTCATGTTACATCTTCACGGCTCATGATGGATTAGCCTTCTTTGACTATGGATGGATGATGGAGTAGCCTTCTTTTGACTACATTTGCCGGGGAAAGCATCAAATCTTACTTCATGTAATAACTACATCTGCTTAAAGTTAAAGATCTTTTATCAATATCATGGCAGTGAGACAAGTCACTGAATACTGACATAACCTTCTATATCGCTGAATTTTTTTCCCAAGAACTTTCCTTAACACGGCAGTATATAATGCATGATTTTAGAAAAAGGCAAATAGACATAGAGATGCTTGGGGGGAGGGTGGTCACCCCCTAGGCCTCCTAAACCCAAAGCATATTCCGAGCTACACTACTGACATGTGGTGATTTTGTCGATTTTTGGACCACTCCCACACGAGAGATAGGGAGCGAATAATCTTGACCCCTGCCCCCCTAAACGCCTCTTAAACATAATTTATGGATGCCCCCTAACATATAAAATGTGAAACTCCAGTCGAAAAAATTTTTAAAAACTGTTATTGCTCCAACTTGAGTATTTGGACTATGACTGGTCATAAAAAGATAACTTGGTTCTCTTTCAAAATGAAGGAAAAACAAAAACCACCACTAAACACCACTCAAATCAAAGAACCAAACAAATGACATAGCAGAAATTTAATGAATGACAATAAAAAAGGGCAACATTTGCTCATTCCAACACAGGTAACAAAGAAAACTATTCCAGCATAATTTCTGGATAAAACATAAATATGCATATAAAAACAACTAAATTTTTTTCCTGCGAACCTTCCCTAACACGGCAGTATATAATGCATGATTTTACAAAAAGGCAAATAATTTCAGCTTTGACAGTGGGCCATTAGGTTTACTTTGCTGTATTCCTAATGGTCTATTGGATACTTATTTGTAAACCACTTAACTTACATTGACTTTAGGGATCAAAGTAGTGACCAAATATTATACTAAAACATGTGTAACAAGGTTTAAGTATACCAGGACTAGCCACGGCGATAACTTTATGGGTGTCACCCGCAATGCACAAATTGTGCGAAAAATCCACAGGGAAAAAATTCATTCGCCTATCCACAGGGAGGAATGATGCCTAGGCGAAAGATTTTTCCCTGCGGATTTATCACACAAATTGTGCATTGCAAGTATAACTGGCTTTGAGGTAAATTGCATGAAATGTTTGCATGTCAAAAAATATGCACTGTGAAATGGAAATAAAAATTACATACTTCATATCTCTCACAAAGTGCTTTATGAATACTCTATGTCATCCAAGAACCTCACATATTGGTACACATTTCCTTTCATTTATCAAGTACTTTTCCTTCCATTTCATATGCAGTGAAACCTCTGTTCATGGACACCTCTGACTTACGGATATCTCTGATTTAAGGACAGTATTGCATTCCCCAGTAGAAGGATATGCATTAATATAAGGTTCTAACCTCAAGTAAACAGACACTTCAATGGGCACAATTTTTTTCTTGTACGACACCATCACCATGGGTTTTATTTACACAAACTTCTACGATAATTCAATTGTCTAAGCATCCTGTTCTTGCAATCCTCCTCCAAATATTCTTTTCAAATGCTACCAACCAACGACTTTTCATCCTCAATAGAGTACATACATTCATTGAACTCAAGCATGGTTTGTCAGTAATTAAACTTACCTCAGTGGGTAAAACTTCAGCAAATAGACACACAAACCACTTGGTGGCAATGACGGCCCACGGAAGACCCAATGCAGTGACATGTGCATGCACTTCAGGCACCTTTATTCTGCAATGCAAGAGTTGAAATTTTAAAATTGATTCAGCCGTCTAACAAAAAAAATGTGCCGTGCCTGAGAATCAGGCCTCAGATTTCAATCACACTTTGTAGTGTTTTAGTCCATAAGGAGCTGTCCACGAATCACCCCCAATATGGAGTTATATAACCAATAGTTTAAACAAAAAAAGCAGTTAAACATTTAAAAGGTCAATCACATTCCCTTAGAAATGGGCATTGATTAACAGCGAGCAGTAGTCAGGTTGTTACTGTTTTGGACTCCTATCCCGAGGTACCAAGGTTGATTCTCGGATGTGGCACTTTATTTTTTATAATTTTTTCCTACTTTTCATTTTACAATAGCCAGCTATAAATCATTATTTCCACGATTTTCACTGAAAAATTTATATGTCTGCGGGGAAATCTTCTTCTACAATATAGCAGCGATTAATGTTTTCCCTTTTTTTCACACAGAAGACTACTTTCAATTATGTTATTACATAGTTGTGACTCGAAACATTTTTACGTTATGCACGTACTCGGTTCCCTTTTGCATTGAAATATGGACTTTTATTCATACAATTTAAGCCTAATTTTTGGAATTGGATTGCTTTATTAGTTGAAATTTTAGCACTATTCAGATTAGGAAAGGAAAATGATAGCCATGAATCTTTATGTTTTAAGCATAAGAATTGGTAATTTTCTTTCACGGAGAGGTAATAGCAAAATTTACCAACAAGATGCTTCTGGGGGGCCTCAAGTTACAGATGGTTTGTAAACAGTTTAAGGACCACTCGCTGAAAAGATGGATGACCGCCCGGAGCTCTGGAAGAAGACACATTTCCCTCCCCTGCTGGCCTTATTCGGGTAACAATGGTTCTTTCCCAAAAATATTTATGATCATTTTTACACTTACATTCATACCCTACTGCAGAGGATAGGGCAGGAAAGGGTTAGTTGTTCTCTTGTGAATCGTGGGTAAGATTTGATGTTTTCAGCTTCCAGTGTGGGTATGCGCATATGGAGTTTGATTGAAATCTGAGACCTGGTTTTCGGACACTCCCCTTGTAAGTAGCATCTATAAATTATATTTGGGGGTCAAAACAAGATCAATATAAGGTTAGATCAAAATTTTCACAAAGATTTTAAATAAGGACACTCCATGATGTTTAATCCACAAGCTCCAAAGGAAGAGACATTGTACCAGTTATGATTACCCTGTTATTATATATTCTTAAAGAGTTCTAAAATTAATGTTTCACTTCACTGATATGATTACCTTACTAGTTCAGCAAGGACATCTATGTCAGTTATAAGGCCTGCCATAGTACAAATGTAGTATTGTGGCAATGTGTGCTCAACCAGCATCTTTAGGAGCCAAAATGTAGTTTCCTCATCCTTGGTAACCAGTAGGAGAAGTCCAACTATATAATTGAGGCCCTGCAAAAAGGACGCCCTTTAGTTTCTTAGAGGGTACGTAAGAGATTCAACACGCTAAAAGTAAAGTTTCTGAAAGAAAGAAAAATCCTTTAAGCCAATGTAATAGAAATAAAAACTGATATAGGATTGCTACAACATTCTCGCATTCAAATTCCCAGGCAAAATTTCACCCAACTTTTTCACTCTCTCCCATTGGTCATTACATAATATTTTCACTTGGACAAGCCAAACATAGCCAACTTCACCTTTGACTAAAGCCTGCGTGGGAAATACACATCATAAATCATATGAGTTATTTTGAGTAGTTCCATTGCAGTCCAATTTTCTATTTTGAGAAAAGCATGGTAAAGCTGAGTGCTCATAGAGCTTAGGAAGTTAGAAAACATAAATATTTGGTAATAAAGTATAAAAACTTCTATGCAATGCATGTTATCAGAGCCTTAATTTTCCCAAATTATGAGTAAAAGTATTTTTTCCAAGAGAGTAAAAGGGTCATTCCATGTCAGTTCATCCAGGCATGACACCCACCGACTCGGATTTTGATGAAACTTGCCAATTTTCATCCTTCCATGCTGGAATGAAAAAGTGTAAAATATTTCTTGGCTATCTCTAATAGTTTTTTTTTCACGACCATTTGAAGTTTGGGTGAAACTGCAGTTTTTCAATGAATGCGGTCTCCAGAGGCACTTGCGCCTCCAGAGGGAAATAATTTGTCTCAGCCATAGTTTTCATCCGATTCTTATGAAAATTTGCAGGTTTGCTATAGAAGTCATGAGGATTCCAAAGACTTATTGAAAAATATCCTAAGGAATATTGGAAATTCTCTAAACTCGTATGTTTCATAAGATTTTAGAAAATTTTGCGTCAAAAACATGGTTCTATAAAACATCAAATTTTGACCTGAGGCAATATCTGAATCAAGCTAAATTATTTTTTCTAATATTCCTTATGGTATGACCCACCACCTGTAAAAATAAAATTCATGGCTTTTTGCTTGCTTTGTTGTTAAAAAAAATTTTATCCAAAAAAAATCCCTTTTCACGACTCTGGTCGTCAGTGTTGGGTCCTCCTTCAAGTGTGATGAATGCTTGTGTTAACTGTTTTCTATATCTAAGAAAATATTTACAACATGTATCTAGTGCATAATACATTCAAATATTAAAATATTTTTTTATGTGCAGGTTGTTTTTCTCCCGATAAGAAAAATATATTTTTAAATAGAATATTTTAAGGTATTCATAGCACTTCCCCATCATTGCTGGGGAAAACTTGATTGTTTGCTATATAAAACACATCAAAATACAGGATGCATGTCAATACAAATCACCTTTCTCCATTTTGTATTGACAAAAAACTTCACAAATGTTTTTTACCTCATTAATGCTGTTCTAATTTGAACAAAAAGGTTTTCAAAGTACTGGATAAAGATTTCCTTCCAGAGCATGATTCAGAAGTTCTTGATAAAGCGAGTGATATGGATGTGCTAGTTGGGTTACTAAAAGAAAACCTGGTGACAGCAGGCAGTCAGCGAGAGATAATTCAGCTACTAACACTAGCTCCGACTTTGTGGAGTAGGAAAAAAGTAGCCACCGAAATTAATGCTAGTGAATATACAATTCAGCATGCTAGGGAATTCTAAGAATGAAAGGCATCATAGCCATACCAGATCCAAGGAGGGGGAAAAACATGCAGTGGACTTAGTTCAGTCATTCTACCAAAATTATGAGTATTCACGCCTTATGCCAGGAATGAAAGATAAGGTGAGTGTGTCCAAAAATGTTCACAAGCAAATGAGGTTACTTCTAAGTAATCTAAATGAGCTGTTTGCAGCTTTTTAATTTGAATTCCCACATGTTAAAATAGGGTTTTCAAAATTTTGTCTGTTGTGGCCTAAATGGTGCGTGTTGTCAGGCTCCTCTGCAACCCATTCTGAGTGTGTCTGTGCTATCCATCAGAATGCATCACTTCTTCTCCATGGATGCTCTATAGAGGAGACCTACAACGACCTATTTGACTACTTGGTTTGTTCCAAAGATAACAGGGATTGCATGTTACGGCACTGTTCAGAATGTATATCTGAAAACGACTGAAGGAGCATCTGAAAAGTAAATTTGAAGAATGGGACCCTGAAGATGAAGTGACATACAATGGGTGACAACACATCGGACCCAATAAATTAGGTTAACAGTGACTCTGGATGAATACATCAATAGTCTGGTGAACAATCTGGAAAAACTTCTCCCACATTCCTTCATAAACAAATCCCAGGCGAGATACCTAAAAGAACTAAAAAACAACCTACAGCCAGATGAAGCCATTGTTTTGCTGGATTTCAGTGAAAACTACCATTATGTAATACAAGATGAGGTTCAGGGTCATCACTGGAATCAGGATGGTTGTTCCCTACATCCAGCGGTAATTTATATTCGTGGACAGCTGAAGAAAGATCTCTGTGTGTCAAGTTTGTGTGTATTTTGTGACGATCTAGAATATGATGTAGCTTTCGTATTTGAAACGCAAAAAATAGTCACTCAGTTTTTAAAGGAAAAGTTCCTTGAAGTAAAGGAAGTGCAATATTTCAGTGATGGTTGTGCTGGCCAATATAAGAACTGTAAAAACTTTATAAACCTGTGCCATCATCACCAGGACTTTGACTTGCATGCTTCTTTGTCTTTTTTTCAACTAGTCATTGGAAAACTCCATGTGATGGGATAGGTGGAACAGTTAAGTGCATTCTTACAAGAGAAAGCCTTCAGCGGGATCTGGGTAATACAATGACTTCCATTGAAAAGGTGTTTGAGTTCTGCAAGTACAAAGTGGACAAAATTTTATTTTACGTTTAAAAAAAAGAACGATTATCAATGGTTCGGCAACAATTAGAACCTCGCTGGTACCTTGTAAAAACAATCCTAAGTACTCATACCTACCATTCTTCTATAAATTATTGCGACAAAAAAATTAGCTTTGATACCACAGACAGTTCTGTCCACAATTTCTTGATAAAGCTAAGTTGGGAAGAAATTTTGACAAAAACTTGTACTAATTCTTTTGTGGCCTGCTTGTATGACAATCACTGGTTTTTTGGGCTACTTATGTCAAAGGATGTTCATTTGATATAAAAGTGAAATTCTTTATCATTTTACTGGCCAAAAGAGAAAGAAGATATTTGCAATGTTCCTGTAAATAATGTTATTTGTTATGTGGAAACTCCTACCACAAGAGGCTCAGGACGAATGTATTACTTCTCGAAGAAAGACATTGAACATGTGAACCGACAGCTGTTGTATTTAAAAGGAAAACTTGGAATTACCACTACTGGGAAAAAATGTAACTCTAGTGTAACTGAAATATTAGCTTTCTCAGAGATAGGCCTCAGTGAAGACCTTGGGTATTATCCTATTTAACTACAAACTGATGCAGACAAGAGTGACTATATATTGTGATTTATCATTTATAAGTTGTGCAACATTATTGAAGTAAAACACATTCGTGAAGTTTTTTGTCAATACAAAATGGAGAAAGGTGATTTGTATTGACATGCATCCTGTATTTTGATGTGTTTTATATAGCAAACAATCAAGTTTTCCCCAGCAATGATGGGGAAGTGCTATGAATACCTTAAAATATTCTATTTAAAAATATATTTTTCTTATCGGGAGAAAAACAACCTGCACATAAAAAAATATTTTAATATTTGAATGTATTATGCACTAGATACATGTTGTAAATATTTTCTTAGATATAGAAAACAGTTAACACAAGCATTCATCACACTTGAAGGAGGACCCAACACTGACGACCAGAGTCGTGAAAAGGGATTTTTTTTGGATAAAATTTTTTTTAACAACAAAGCAAGCAAAAAGCCATGAATTTTATTTTTACAGGTGGTGGGTCATACCATAAGGAATATTAGAAAAAATAATTTAGCTTGATTCAGATATTGCCTCAGGTCAAAATTTGATGTTTTATAGAACCATGTTTTTGACGCAAAATTTTCTAAAATCTTATGAAACATACGAGTTTAGAGAATTTCCAATATTCCTTAGGATATTTTTCAATAAGTCTTTGGAATCCTCATGACTTCTATAGCAAACCTGCAAATTTTCATAAGAATCGGATGAAAACTATGGCTGAGACAAATTATTTCCCTCTGGAGGCGCAAGTGCCTCTGGAGACCGCATTCATTGAAAAACTGCAGTTTCACCCAAACTTCAAATGGTCGTGAAAAAAAAACTATTAGAGATAGCCAAGAAATATTTTACACTTTTTCATTCCAGCATGGAAGGATGAAAATTGGCAAGTTTCATCAAAATCCGAGTCGGTGGGTGTCATGCCTGGATGAACTGACATGGAATGACCCAAAAGTATTTATGTATTTTAATTTATGTATTCCCAGGGTCAAATTTGCTGTATTTCTCTGTTTAAAATGCAAGCCTTCAGCCAGCTAAAAGCATAGCAGTTCCTAATCAACATATACTAAATTCTAGAGGTAATGCACACAAAAAATACTTTACCTTTCTGCAAAATTCCAGTGATGCCACTGGCCCATAAAGAGCATGCTGAAACTCAATTACTTAAAAAAAACTGAACTTTCCAATACAAAAAAAAATCTGTGCTGAGACTGCACTAAATCTGCACTGTAACTGGACTAAACTCTGTGCTTAGCACAGTCACAGTACACATTTCTGTGCTAGACTGTACTATGGCAGCTGGAATTTGAGAAGAACTGTACTGTAACAGTGCTGAATCACTGTGCTAGAGCTCCAACTGCACTGTGACTGGGCAGGGTAACATGACTGGAGCTGTACTATGGCTCAAACTGGACTGTGACTGGGTTGGGTAACATGACTGGAACTGAACTACGGCTCAAACTGCACTGTGACAGGCCTGGACTTTCCTAGTCATTGACGGGAGAATCTATTTACTATATTATTTCATAATATGATCCATTATCATTTCCATGAGAAAATGAATGCATAAAATATTTAAAAATTGTATGCTGACATTACTGCGGCAATGCATGACTCCAACTTGCTTATTGTATTGGTAAACTATGGTCAAAAGAACAACTTCCACTGATACTCCACCATCTTTGTTGCACATCATTGGCGTTGTACCATTATTTGTTTATGCGATCTCATCCTATGAATTTTACGCTAAATGATAGATATGTTGATATAAGATCGACGCTAAGAATGTGAAGAAGTGAACATTACATCACTGACATCGAAATTAGCTTCTGAGCCGGGAATTTTTCTTGCAGGTGAAGTGACACTGTCGATTTTGCTGAAATCCGTGTGGTTCGTAATGAATCAACTTTCCACAATTGATTCTGAAAACTTTGTTTGTTTGAAATGACACTGCGTAAATACCTAAACGCCATTATGATGATAAAAAAATAGACTCATGTCTATGCTTGTTGCAATTAAAATGAATTAAAAAGTTGACGCTGTATGATCACAATGAAGACAACAAAATATACTGCCAAGACGAAGACCAGAACCCTGGCCCCCCTGGGGGTAGACTTAAACGCTACCACTACCCCACCTGACCCGTCTTCTGAAAGGTGCGATTCCATGGAACTATAAGCGGCTTGTGAAAGGAACCGCATGAAAATTAATTAATTACAGCCAAACTAAGGCCCATTCAACAGAACCACTACTAGTTCAGGGATATTTTCACCATTCCAAAGGCCATAAAATATACGGCATTGAAAAAGGTGGAGAAAGGTACGTGGTCTCCCCTTGTCAGACAAATTTAAATGGTCAGATTTTGACAGAACACTTAATTAGATAAAAGTATGTTATATGTGTTCCTTGTAATTTCAGGAAAGCAGCCAAAGAGGCAAATGAATTGAGCAGCCATGCCTCACCAATACTTTTCTGTCATTGTTATGATTAAAATTTTACGTGTTAATTCCACAATAAAAAATTATGAAATTTTAATACTACCTGACAGTATCCCACTTCTCGATTATGATGGCCGTAAGCGACCAAAACATTGAAAAGCATTTGCCGGTGGGAATTTTCCATGCGAGAAGTTTCCTCTGTGAAGAATATGTTGTCTGGGAAAGTGCGAGGGAGATCAGTTCTGACGATGTCAACCAACGACTCGTCCTTGGGTCCAGCTAATATGGTACCATATAAATTAGGGGCGGCTCGTTCCCGCATTAGATCAGCACCACTGATTGACATCCATACCTGAAACAGGCAAACATGTATGAAATAGCCATTTCTCTGCATTAAACTGCGAAAAATGTTCGCCAAATGAATTCTAATGGGTGTAAAAACGGAATTTTGAGAAGAACAAGGAAATTTTTCAAAACCTTACAGACATAATTTCCATGAGAACACAGCACACATGCCGATGACGCATTCTTCATCTCCAAACGTCAAAGGTAATCTATACCTACCTGAAACCCACACAACGGTACATACGCGAAAATATTAAAGCTTCATGAGGTAAACCTACCCGAGCACGAAGACTTCCAGGTATTCCTTTCCGCACGTAGCGTTTCACCGTGAGGTTTCTTTTCAAAGATTTGCCTTCGCCAAATAAATCGGACCATTTTTTCGCCCTCTTCGCCAAGACAACTAAGTAATGAGACATGAATTCTTCGTATGTTTCATAATCAAAGTCATCTGGCCGCTCAAACCCATACTCATCAACTTTGCTGGAAATAAAGTAAAATAAAAATTAGAGAAATCACCCCTCTAGGCTGTGTAGCATGGTGTTTACACCGGTACTATCTTGAAAACAGGTCGTGTTTTGCCACAATTGACAGAAAAAATTACCTGAAAGAAGACGACACAGCCATATTAAGCTCTAACCGATCACTCTGTGAAAGGTATTCACGAGCATTCAAAAAATGACGTTAAATGTTTTATCATTTCCATTGATGATACGGGGCCGGTCGCCATACCACTCGTTACTCACCCCAAGTTGCGGCCCATATCTCACATAGGATAACAAGCATACATACGTCACACACATGTAAAAAATGAACTTGATATTTCCACAATTTTTTCCGAGTATCTTTGACTTGACCACAGGGTGAATCTCTTGTTAACTTAGATTTCAGTCAGTACCATCAGTACAAAAGTGGGTCGGAAAGTCAAAAAGCAATGGAAATGCGCAAAGCGCTTGTTCAGTTTGATTAAACGGGCGCCACCTTCAAATGAATTTTCACGTTTCACCCAAGAAGGTTAAGAAAAATAACGAATTACCATTATCTAGAATATCCTACTGACAAGCCAAGGAAAGGGAGCCCACTATCACTATCTAGTGACCTGGTTTCTCATGTGTTTCTGATCAAAACGCAGTTGAAAGGAATCAGGGGCAGATCCAGGATTTCTTTCTTGTGGGGGGAGCGGGGGGCACAAGGATACCTCGCAATACAAAACAGACGCAATGATAATGGGACCGTATTAAAATTTTTACATATATTTTAAGGGTCTGGGGTGGGCACGTGCCCCCGTTCCCTCCCCCTGAATCCGCCTGTGACTGGAATGGTTGCTTCTTGAGAAAATGGAGTGGTCCGAAGTGGTCATTGTGGAAGAGTTGAATATTTTCAGGACTTATTGATGGGGGAGGGTCACAAATCGATGAATTTAATATTTTATGGTCATTCCTAATAGGTTTTACCGAGTTACTTATCTTCAGGTGTCAAAATTTATGCATTTGATATGTCTGACACAGTTGAGCCATGAAATACCAAATTTGAGTGCTTGTGCTAGATGAAACTAATCGAATGCCCACCAGGCATGGTAGGGAGCTGAGCGGCAGGTCGCTCGCTTCCCCTTCACCTCTCCTCCTCCCACACCCCAAATGCAGAAAAATTCATCCTGCGTGTGCTTGTAGGAGGGCACCTGACTTTGATTACAATAATAGGCAGAAGGTAGAAGGTGAAAAAGAATATGTGGTGAGGAGACTTGTCCCTTTTCTGGTGTCTTGTCGAGGTTTAACAAATCAGCATTACCAACTTTTAGAGAAGTGATGAAACATTTTATTAATGTTTGCAATATATTGAGATCTGAGAGCCCAGGCAAGGAGCATACAGTCTATGAATAGGCTACTTGAGTGGCTAGAAAGGTGAGCGAACTTAGGAGATGCACTTCTCTTCCGATAATGCCGGAAGAGCTGTGACTGAATGGATTTTGCAGTACCATATGAAGCACTGCAATTTACAGAAAAATGCAAAGCCAAAGAAAGGGTTACATTGACAAACAAAACTGATAACTTTTTGAGGAACCTATGAAATTATGCGATATTTATGTCTGTAAGTTCAAGACGGAGCATAAAGTTCCCCCTAATGACGAAGCATTTTTGAAAGACCAGTGGATGAAAATAAAGATGATGGCTGCTGCATTGAATCCTACGGAAACACAGCTCGTCCATCCGCTGCGCTGTGGGGGCACAGGAATATTTTCTTTGCGGATGCACACTCAATTTTGGCATTTTGTGGCTTAACGAAGGCAGATAGGTTAAAATGCGTGAAATTAAATTAAATGGAAAATAAATTTTGTAATGTTCACTAATACACATACAAATCTGTATTTAAAAAAGCACCACCAAGATTTCATAGTATAGTTACACCTTCAGGTGCATCAGTCATGCAAATTAGATGCATGCATGAAAGATGCACCTGAATATGTAACTATATAATGAAAACAAGATCATACTTTTTTAAATATACATGTATTAATGAACCTAATGAGATTTTATTTCCATAATGGATTGAATTTCCATAACGGAAAGTTTTCACAGAGTTAAGCCTGCAGTTATCAGATGCATTTAGAAATTATTTGAAGTTAAACACTGACAGAAACTGAGCTAATACAAGAAATAAGGTATATTAATAGGTAAGAAAAGGATGTTTAGCCAATATTCATGAAAAAAAATACGAGTATTTTTAGTTTTAATATGATTCCAACAAATTTATAGTTTATTTTCTCTTGATCATGATAAAATGTCATATATGTACATTCAAAACGAGTAAAAACTATAAGTTCAATAAACAAACAAAGCTGTAACATTCAGTTAAATTTTCCTAGTACTGGGTTCCAAAAACATGACATAAATCAGCAAGAACAACATGATATCACCCCAGCCAGTCATTTCAAAGCAGCATTTGGGGAGAGCCAGGAGAACAACAACAGAGCACCATTTCATCGGATAAAGAAACTTTACAATTGTAGATAAATGCATATGAATGCTTCACAAATTCTTACATCAAAAATACCACGTCAATATAAGCAATTACAAATATTCATATCAAAATACTGTAAAAAATATCAATTTCTCTATGGCACACGGAATGTGATGTAATTATTGTGATTTACAAAATATTTTAAGTTTCATGAACTAATGATCGAAATTCAGTCATTGATTTCAGCAGTTTTACTCAAATTTAATTCCTTGAGCCAGAGGCAATTCTTTGCTGTGGTTGATTGTAATAGTTGACCGCCTCATGTATTGCTTCCAAGAATCCGAACCAGATTCTCGACCTCCTCCAGTAGCCTTCTCTCCTCCAAACGCTCCTCCTATCTCGGCTCCACTGGTTGGAATGTTTACATTCACTATGCCACAATCAGATCCTTTCGGGCCAATCCACTGTAAAAGAAAATACAATGTGTAACATAATTAAACTACATCGTTCAAGCAAAGTAAAACAGCAACAAGTTTGCTGCTGATACAAAACTCCATTTGACACACACACACACCACTGAAACTTAAGATCTAACTTCCATTTGACACATTCCAAGAGGACCTCAGAAATTAGTGAGGCCATTCCTCTTTGTAATTTTCCACTTTTTCCATTACAAATATATTAAGAAACTAATGGCTAGGTCCTGACTTTTTCTGTGACCTTCAGTCAGCTTCTGTCCTCCTTTATGAGCAGTAACTTTTAGGCTAGATCAGTCTCAACAAAAAAAGTTTTAACCAACGTCATGAGACGCTAGAAATTTGTGTCCTGTTTTGAATGTGCTGAGCAATTGTTGTAATGAGATATACAATAAAAAATCTTTGAAAACTATATTTTTCTAACGTAAGATAGTAGGAAAATAGAATGCATAAGGGGCTAATACAATTGGTACACAAGCAGACCTCGTGCCTAATCAGAAAAGTTCTAGCGCACACAAACAGTAAATGTTTGATATTTACTATTAATATCAGATACCCCCACCAACTATATCATGAAAAACCTTGCACATTAGAGCTGATTGAAAACACAAAAAAGCAGCAATGTCAAAATTAACACAAAAACTCACAAAGCAAAATATTTAAAAAACCCATTCCAAGACGGAGTGACCAGCATAAGTAGAGTATATCTCATAACATGAATATTATACCTATAGATGAACAGGATTTCACAATGGGGTACATAAATTATTATACTATTACGAGATAATTTTAAAATCTAGAGGTCAGCTTCCTCAGTGGTGTTTCCTTAACGAACCAAAATGATACTCATGACTTAGAAAAAAAATTGGCACAAACCTGGAACAGCTTCCCTAAGTCAGTGGTGAAGATGCTCGAAGATAAACCTTGGTCCACCTCATTATTCCACAAGATGGCTTCTTCAACGTTTTTACATTTAAGGACATACACAATTGGGGCAAAAGTCTCCCGATGAACTACACTGGCATCATGGCTTAAGCCAGTAATGATTGTAGGCTCCACAAAATATCCTTCGCCAGGTACGACCTGCAAGCATGAAGGAGAACCATTTAATAAATGTGTACATCACTTCTCACTCTCTCACCACCAAATTAACCTCAAATTTGTTTTTTTGCACGATAGAATAATACAGAGGGTGTTCAAGCAATAAGAAATTTGATCCACCAGTACTATGTAAATCGTTCCATCAACATTACACTTCTCTAAGCTGTAACATGAAACTTCTGTGGGGACCACTGAAAAAGATGAGGAACAGCAAACTTTTGCTACAATGTAGTTACTTACAAGGCAGTTCCATTGTATATATTGCTCATATTATTCTTTTCATATTACTCATAATTCAAATCAATTATTAGAAATTTTATGCCAAGGACCAAAGCATATCCTGGAGGATGAGAGGGTCTCAGGCCACTCACTAATGATTCTTTCCTCATGGTTGTTTCCCCACATATTATTGTTAAATTTGTAGAATACCCCAATGTAAAATGGCCAATAAGTGAAGTATTCAGTGGCATGAGAATAAATAAAAAAAATAGATAGCATCAGTAAATAAAACATTTTTTTCCTCATTTCAAAGTCATGTATTAATTTGGGTTAACTTAAAACCCATCTATGCTACCACCCGACCGAATAGTCAACTTACAAATTTATTTTAATAATAATAATATTCTTCAGAGTAAATTTGTTGTAAAAACAGAAGTAGGCACTGTTTTTTCATAAAAATATAGAAAAAACTGCTACTACCTTTCAAACTTTCCTATCTAAAGGCCTGGCTAAATGATACATTAACATGCATGAGTTGTCTAATGCATATGTCTATGTCATAGACATTTATAAATAAAACATATGTCTAAACGCATGAATGAACACGAAAATGCACCGTGTAACCACTCAACTTGTGGCTCAAATGCATGAATAGAAAATAGAATCTGTTTTAATTTGGTTCATGCATTCGTATATGTTCCCTTCTGGTCCACAAAAGTCATTCACACAAACAGACATTAACTTGTACAAGTTAATGCATCGTGTAACCAGGCCTAAAGAAAAAGTGTTCCCCTAAAGGCAATAGTTATAATTTCTTTTCTGCCCAATTAATTTTTTCCCCTTTCAATTCTCTTACGAAGACCAATAACTTCCAAGTACATTGGATCACTGGAGCTAATGTAACTATGTACATGCAATTTTATCCTTCTTTTGATGGTCTCATGACTGCCACATAACATAGCATCATACTCACTTTTCCTCCGTATTCTATCTTGCCTCCCAATTCCACTGCTTCCTTAATTGTTTGCTGGTACTTCTTAAGGCTAACTTCACTGTGGAGGGGGCCATAAAGAGTGCCTTCCTCGAGGGGATCACCAATACGCTTGGTCACCTGACCATATGCTTGCTTCAGACGAGAGAGAACTTCATCATAAACCTGTAACATGGAACAAAACAATTTGATTAGGATGGCCCTTCATGTAATTGAGTACATTCAGTCCTCCATATACAAACAAAATGCATTCCAAGCAGGACCGGTAAGTGGTAAGTTTAAGTGGTAATCAAAGTACGCAGCTGTGTAGGGAGCCGAGCAAAAGGTGGTGCCTTGGCACTCAGCCCGATGTGCAGTACTACTCCTACAACCTCGAAGGTTATTTACGAGGGGGCAGCCAGAATGTTGTACGCTTACACTAGAAAAATGTCTCGTACAGGCCCTAGTTCCAAAACCTCGTTAGTAAGTTGAAAAACCTAAGCAAGGCAACGAAGGGCATAGTTATCCTGCAGAAAGCAGTGCTGAATTACAATTTTGCATCAACTCACGATAGTGAAAAACTGATCCAGTGATGTGTGTGACGTGTCTGCAGCAAAAAAACATTTTGCTGCCCGTGAGAAGGAAAAATGGGCAAAATGCTGAACAGTTCCTGACTCCACAAAAGTTTCATTGATAATTCAGTTGGACTCTGCCCAAAAAGTGAGTTCCTATACACCACACTGCGCTGCGTCGGCCAATCTCAAAGGTGCCAAATTTGCAATTTTGGGAAAGCTTCAATTTTTTTAATGTATAGTACTTACTGCAAAAAAATAACTAACTAACATCTTAAATTTTACAATATTTAGAATAGATCAGAAAGATAAAAATTAGTGGCCAATTGATGGCCTAAAACTTTTCAAATATGTATATGATAATAAGAAAAGAGAGACGAAGTATTGATGCCTCTATGATGACGTTACGGTCAACTAGCACTGAATCAATTATGATAAAAATGACATTAACTAACATACCTACAATCTTTATCAGTACCAATGTCCCTTTTGCTTTTTTTAGGTCTTTCTTACCTTTTCATGAAGAATTAATCTCCTAGTAGTTGTGCATCGTTGTCCAGCAGTACCAACGCAAGCAAAGACCGCAGATCTGACCACCATGTTCAAATCAGCATCTTCTGCCACTATGATGGCATTGTTTCCACCCAACTCAAGGAGGTGCTTACCAAACCTTTCTTGAACTGTCATGGCCACCTGAAATCAAGAAAAACAGAATTCATCAAATAGGAGATTAATTTAATTTCTGCCAGTATGTATACCCTGGTTGCCACTCATGAGAGATGAAACTAGCACAGGTTTAAGAAAAAAAAATTTTGTTGTTGATATTGGATTAAAGTTATTCCACTTCCACCCTTGTTCCATTTAACCACAAACCAGCTTAGATACTATGTAAGTCAAAGTTGATCCACCTGCAGCACAAGCAATATAACTTTCCCCACCTCCCTTCACCCTACAGAGGGTTGAGGAAATCTAATGGAATAAGAAAATGCATGTTTTTTTGCTATCTCATAAAATCATGAATTTAGTTGCATACTAGAAATAATGTTCTCTTATTTGCATGGCTTCCGCAGCCATACTATGAGCAGAGCATTTGAATGGCTCATATGGCGGTCATATTTTAGGGAGACAAAAAAATCAAGTCTGCAAAATTTTAGATACACTTCCTATAAAAAGATTAAATTTCAGGAGTGACAATTTTTTACTGTTGATCAAAAATACTTGATTTCTTCATCACTCACTCACACAGTGATACAATGCAATGGTTAGTTTGGATACATGAGGGATACAGCTCACCTCAAATTAAGCCACATGTGTGTCAAATTCATACACACTATGCCAGTTCCTTTCTCTGAGCCCCCAACTTCTTTATACAAGCACAATTATACCTTTATGGAGGAAATAAGGGGGAATACCTTTATAATATAATATAGAAATATAGATAATACGATAAGATATAGATATATAATATAGAAATAAGGGGATACCTTTATGGAGGAAATAATAATAATACCTTCAATTACAAAAGTTCTAGTAAGATAAATCAGACATCATTATACAGTGTATCTGTCAAACTACATTAGAGGAGGAGAAAATGGAATGGATTATACGCAAACTAGATAAAATATAGTCGACTCTAATGAGGGCATAAGCAACTGGGACAAAACAAGAAAGATTTCAAAAACACACATATTGAGTTAATATGAGCAAAACAATTCATTCAAAGCCTACCTTCTTCCCGACCTCTGTGCTGCCCGTAAACGACAAGAGCTTCACACGAGAATCCTTGGCCATTGCCTCTCCCACATCAGCTCCACCAGAACAGAGAGAGCAGATTGCACCAGGAAGGCCATTCTCTTCCAGCACCTTCGAAACCACACGAATCGTGGCCACCGACACGAGAGGTGTACTCGGAGCACCTTTCCAAAGGACAGCATCTCCACACACCTTGACAGAAAAACAAATGCAAGCAAATTAACAAAGTTTTGTAAGAGGCGGCCAACATTTTTTACTGCACATACGCTAGTTAAATCTGAAAATTTAGGTAGGAATTACAAGAGATAGATTAGTAAATATGAATTTTAGTACACCATAACTCGCATTAGAAATGTGAAAAACCCATTAGCAAGAAAGCTAACAACTCCATAGAAAATAAATATCTCCAAAGGAGGTGTAATAATTTTTTACCCACTTAATTGTGCTTGTAGCTCCAGCTATAGAATTGGGCATCCACACCCATGCCTTTAGCAGTAAAATACGTTTATTTGCTGACGACGCTGTCATCTATCGCGAAATTAGTGATCACTCTGACTATGGAAATCTATCATCGGACTTAAACAACGTTCATTTGTGGAGTCAAGAGTGGGGACTCGAACTTAATCTGAGCAAATGCATGGCGGTACATTTTTTGCGGAATTCGTCCAACACTAACAATGTTTATGCAGTGGATGGCATTAACATAAAGGCAACAGAAGAAGTGAAGTACCTGGGAGTTACGATAACCTCGAACCTCACGTGGGGAACTCATATAAAGAATATTTGCGGTATAGCCCTGAAGAAATTAGGATTCGTCAAGCGTATTGTGGGAAGATTTTCGGATGAGAAAGTAAAAGAAAGGTGCTATTTCGCTCTCGTCCGACCGCACCTTGAATATGCAGCGAGTGTATGGGATCCAGTGCAGAAAGACTTAATCCGCGAGCTGAATAAGATACAAAGGAAGGCTGCGCGTTTCGTCAAAAACCGCTACGGGCGTACAGACAGTGTTACCCAGATGTTAAGCGAATTAGGCTGGGAGCCGTTGGAGACTCGGAGGCTGCGCGCTAGGCTTAGATTGCTTGAACAATTAAGAATGGATATATTTAAGAGCGACACAGAGAACATAATCTTAGAGCCACACTATATTTCCAGGTCCGACAGAAGCGATAAATTAAGAGAGATTTTTAGCCGAACGGATAGATATAAGAATTCGTTTTTCCCCCGAACAATAAAGGACTTTAATAAACGCTTGTCCCAACCTCGTTAGAGCACTTCTTTTTTATTTTTTTTAAATAGCTGTAAACGGCTGGTGTCCTAACACCCCCTGCCACACGCCTTTTAGGCGGCTTGCGGGGTATTATGTAGATGTAGATGCCTCGCATAGTGCAATTTTGATTAGTGCAATTTCGATATAGAGCAAATTCGTTCCTCGGGGAAACATCGCAACGCAGTGTAGCCTAATCAAAAAACTCTCATGATAGAACGTGAACTTGCGCTAAGTACACACAAAATTGCAATCATTTTACGCATATTAATAGTATTGCTTGTCTCAAATCTTCTTTTTTGTTTATATATTAATAGAAATCCATTGCAGTATGGCCAAAAGCAGTACTCGTCATTGGGTCCAGTTAGCCGGCCATTCGAAGTAATTTATTTCGCCTCCTTAACAGAATGACAATAGTTAATTTAGATCATCAATTAAGCGTGGAGCTAGTCGAAATGAGTTTTTTTTAAGCAGTACGGTTTGAGACGTAATTTATACCGTCATAGGTTATTGGGCGATTGACTTCCAGGTAGAGGGTCGACGCTAAAGCCTTCAAGGTCATCGGTATTCATTGCGGAGAAATGGAGCGGTGGCCGAGTTGGGTATCAACACATAAAAGGGTCCGCTATAGTGTCTCAGACACAATGGCTTCATTCCCACCCAGCAGCCGTAGGCGCTCTGCATCTCAGGAATACAGTGCACCAGTAGAAGGTGATTTCGATAGAGCCATACAGAGTAAAAACTAAGAGAACAATGGCAAAAAATAGGAATGCGGGTAGAAAAATCAAGAAGTTATCAAGAAAAACCATAAACCTAGAAGAGAAATTGAAAGAGGTCAATTGCTTAGAAAATGGAGAGCATCAAAGTGATATTGTGTGGAAGTTTAAACTCACGATGCCTTATTCTGAATAAAGACGAAGTTAAAACATCAGTGACATCAGCCGCAGCATCTTCAACCAAGCGGTCAACACAAGCGGAAAGTTCCTTGTGAATGTGTACAAAAAGACGAGGGTGGTAATCGCTCCGAGACATCTGGTGAAAGCTCTGGTTGGTTCCAGAATTTTAAACAGCAAGCAGGTATTTTCAGTGTGGTGATATCAGGTGAATCTGTAACTGTTGATAACGCAGTCACCGCAACATTTTCTGATGAACTCCAAGCTGTGATTGAAAGTGGCTCCTTTCTCCCTCAACTAGTTTTTAGTGTTGACAAGATGATATTGTTTTGGAAAAGAATGCAATCTTGTTCATTCATTTTCAGGGAAGGAAAACCTCGGTCAGGTTTCAAGGCATTTAAAGACTGTTTTACGTAGCTGCTAATGCCTCAGAGGACTTCAAATTAAAATGATTCATCATTCATAAACTCTGCTAGCTATGAAATGGCACTCAAAGTAGCATTTGCCTGACATTTCGATGAGAGACATAAGGGCCTGGGTGACACAATAATTGTTTTTAGACTGGTTTGAAAAATCCTCAACTGCCGGCAGTGCATTACGAACCCCTAAGATAGCAGATGTTAGCCCACCCGCACGACAGGAGGGAATTTCAAAAGCACATACGAATTTTTTTAAACGTGGGTACACGTCTTTGAATGCGTGCCTATAGTATCTTTAAAGATATTTTAAACTATAAACATTTATATCAATAAGGTTTTCTAAGGCTTTTTATGAGAATATATATGGTTTAGAGGAAATTCGATACCCAACACCTATGCTACCAGGAATGCATCCCTATCCTCCCAACGTTGAAACGCTCTGGTATAACACAAAGTCGTATAGTGCAAAGACCCCAAGGAATGAATCCCTTGCACTATAGGAGGCATGGGTGTAATTCTAATGACAAACTGTTGAGATAGGAAAGAGCAAAGGATAGAAAGAGGAAATTAGGAAGAAACCTCAGACAAAAATTACTACTTTTTTTGGTTGAGAACTGCCCATGGACATTTAAAATCTAAACAGATCAGAATGCATGCTCTAGCAGGAAGTATAGAATCAACAATTAAAAGTTAATTGATAAATTTCCAGTCCATTAGCACTTTTATGTCACCAAGAAAATTATTTTCAATTACAGAGAAACGTATCCAAAAGAAGTTACCATAGCTATAGCACTATTCCAGCCATAGACAGCAATTGGGAAGTTAAATGCAGAGATAACACCAATTGCTCCAAGAGGATTCCAGTTCTCCAGCAAAACATGCCCAGGTCGCTCAGATGGAAGAATTTGCCCACTCAGCATTCTAGACAGTCCAACAGCGTAGTCACAGATATCAACATACTCCTGTACCTCACCAATGCCTTCAGGCAATATTTTACCTAAAATACAGAAAAAAGAAAAAAAATCCCTATTAAAGCAACTTTCCCAATGACTAAGAGAGTACAAAGATATGACACACATGTAATCAACTGATTTCTTTAATGCTTGAATGAAGGTAAATTGTTAACTATGATTTATATTTTATGTTACATTAAGGCCATATTAATAAGATGTTTAAATACATACAAATGCATTTGATATCAAGATTAGGTATTTTATTTTTCTAATGCTGACACTGACTTATTGCATAAGTAGAATAAAATGCAGTTCTAAGGCCTTTCCACATTGAGGACTCTTTCCCTAAAAATTTAATTAATTCTGATTTACTGATTGGCCCTTCTCACTTAAAAAAATTAAATCTATTGATAATCCAAACCAATCAATTGAAATTAAAACTGATGGAAATACGATGGCAAAGAAACACAGCTTATCTTTCCCAAGCTTCCACATATTATAATATGAGATTTCATACAACAGAAAAACAGATAACAACAAATCTACATATATCCTTGGTAAGAATTTTCAAATGATTATACTATCATAACATTTTTTTCAAAGAAACCCCAGTTATTTGTGTTACTGAAAAACTTTCAGGAACCTATAAAGTTCTATAGGCACTTTTTACCTGCCAAGTAAACAAATTAAGGTGCAAAACCATAATTGATTATTACTTTTATTTATATCGACAAGTATTTTTCATCAAATTTCTGTCCAAGAGAGCTGTGTCAAGGGTTGCTAGATTTTCTAGGGAAAAAGCGAAACTGTAGGCATTCTCCAAGTTGAAGTTTGCTATGAACCACACATTCCTGCAGGATTTGTCACCAGAGGCCAATAAGGCAACCAAAGCTGTAGCAAGAAAAAAATATTGCAGCAAGGGTGGTCTTACGGAGAGAGGGTACACTAAACACCAAATTGCCAAACATTTAACCGCAGGGGGAAACCTCAGACCCCCGATTGCTGCAGCCTTGGACACAACCATATCAGGAAATATAATTCGCTTTGTAAGTTCCACACTGACAATTAACCATTGAAAGTTTTGATACTCAGGATGTCCAGCCAATCAAGGCAAAAAAAATCATGTATAACTACCACTTGTACAAGGAAATTTTACTAAATTCCATGTTAATATTAAGTGATTCCTGTGATAGAAAAGAATTTTAAAGTTCCCAAGATTACTTCAATACTTTTAAATAACATTATATTTATGTATTCACAAGGACAAGGAATAGGTTAGCACACATTGTATTTAAAATTTAAATTTATTTAATGCAAGCCAAGAAGATGCTTCGACCTCATAAGTAGATGTTGATGTCACCTGGCATTCTATTCTTCATGTTTTTGAATCTGACTCGAGTCAAGAGTGCTAGAAATTTCGATTCTGTCTTCTTGTCTGATATTTCACATTTTGATGCAGCTGTAAAAATTCTACAAAGCTACTGCACCTAATTTTACAACAAACTCAATTAAGGCTAGAAAATGGGTGTTGAACTGTCAAAATTTTATGTGAAATGAAATATAAGATTTTTCAATTCCCGGTTTGGGCAAAATAATTGATAAAATTCATGCATGATTCCCAATTTTCCCGGTTGCTGGTGACACTGTCATACCACCTGATGGCATACGCACCGAAACCATGTTTGATGTTAATAAATTGCCAGTGTGGAACATGCAAAGCAATTTTTATTTATCATGGTTCCAAAAAGTTCAGATGGAAACGTTGAACAGAGCGAACCACAGTGGCATAGCCAGAAATTTTGTTCGAGGAGTGGGGGGGTCCATAAATGGGTGGGGGCGAAAATTTTTGAAGAAGAGGGATTTAAACTTTTTTTAAACACTTTTCATAATCGAAAAAAAAAAAAAAACTTCATTTTTCAAAGAAAACTTTTGTAAATCCATGATTTTTCAATATTTGGTTTTCTTTTGTGATCCAAATGTGTTTTTTACTTGGGGGGGTGGGGAAGTAAGTGTGCTTTTATATTTGGGGGGGGTCCGGAACCCCCTTGACACCCCCCCCCCCCCATCCTCGCAATGCCACTGGTAAAACATGCTGAATAATCTTGCCGTCCCATTCATGCCCTTGGCCTTTACAAAGCTCAGTAGACCCATTAACCATGGATGAATAAACATCAGGACAGAAAAAAGCAGTAATTTTTCATGATTTTAATTCCAATACTGATCAGTATTTGGCATCAACAGAGCTTTTAAAATTCTTTCATCAACTATTATTGGTGCTAAAACAGTATATATACAGCTATAGAACAGTTCTTACTTGGGACATATATATTTATAATAATCCATCGTTTGGAACCTCATATCCATGCATGAAGAAGTTCTTGAAAATTTATCATTCTAAGTGGAGCTACAGTTTTCCAAGAAGTAAAACCTCACCTATTTCCAATCACGTCATAAGAAGAGTAGGAGAGAAGAGAAGCCTCATGAAAACCTTGACAACAAGACGGAACAACCCTACAGGCCATATCTTGAGACATGATGGCCTGATGAAGACAATTGTTGAGGGACAAGTGGATGGCAAGAATGGAAAAGGAGGACAAGGAACAGTTAAAGAAGAATGTGAAAGAGACAAAATAGGTGGGTGTGAAAAAATTTAGCTTATAGGAGAATTGAGTGGAGAGCTAGGTGTCAAACCAATCTTAGGATTGTTGACCAGATAATTATTTCCATTCATAATCGGATGAAAATGTTTGTAACACAATGAAGTAAAATAAAATTTAAGAGTAAAAATAAATCTCCGCCACTTAGTAAGTGGATGGAGAAGTTTTTAAAACTATTTAGGAAAAATAAAATATATAAATATAATAATATATATATTTAATATAAAATATCTATCCACGTAAGATCGCCCGGGCGGGTTGGGTAGGACGGGTTGCACTAAAAGGAACGGGAAATCGTTTTATCAATGGTTTCGATAATGTTTTTTCGCAGTAAATAGTTCCAGAAACCGCCGCCAATGCGACAAGGGGCTTAAACTCCGGTCGTGCCCAAACTTGGAAACTGCATACCCTGTCTCACCACCAGGACAACTATGCAAAGACGTCAGAGCTATTGTTATGTTGATGCGGCCGTCAAATACATAGACGATTGACCATAGAAATATTATGGCCGTAAATGGAAAATTGACGCTTGAGACATTTACATAATTTACCAGCAGGATTGCAATTCCAAGAAGCTAACGCTCCCCAGTAGCGGATACAGAAAAAACTCAAGAGCGGGTGCAAAATATATCTTGAGTTGTCTTTACTTTTAGTGTAATAAAAAATGATCAAGTCACAGGCAGATTATAAGAAAATTTTATTTAAAGTGATTATACAAATGTAAAAGACAATGCCATCTTATGATTTAAAAAAGTTACAATTGTGGTTTTGCAATATTTGGCCATACAGGCGTTCCCGCAAGAGGGGGGGAGGGGCACGTGCCTTCTGCGCCCTCCATCTGTATCCGCCACTGATGTCCCCAGGATGTTTCGTCAATAATAAGTTGAAAATACCATAGCAAATTATGATTGAGACACTCACCCATTTCAAGAGACACCAACTTCCCCAATGGCACCAGTTTGTTACGGAGAGCATCGCCAATCTGCCTCACAATTTCTCCTCTTTTGGGTGCAGGAATGTCAGCCCACTGATCCCAAGCCTTCTGACATTCTTCGACACACTCATTATAGTCTTTTAAAGTGCCAACTTGTACTTTGGCGATAGCTTTACCGTTTGCAGGACACACAGATGTCACCAGCTGAAAAAGAGGAGAGTAATAAACATTAAATGAGAGTGAATGAAACTGCTTCAATGAAACCTTTCCCATATCGTAAAAAGTTGACATAAAAATGAGAATCTAGGATTACGCCTTCTTACGCATTAAGCGAAAAATCATAAGTGGCTTTCTGTAGACAAGGAATATTACAATGAAGGCAATGCAATTCAGTACCGTAGCGCTTTCGAATAAGATCCTTTGAAATTAAAGAAAACGGTCTTACTACACAACACAAATGCGGTGAAGTTTCTTTGTCTTACCGAAACGAACAATCACTCAAAGGTTAATTACCACATTAATGAAGAAATGAGTGTAAAAGATGCATTCGTTCCCCTTTACACTCTCGGAAAACCAAGAGTTAATCCCATAATTCATTCCAATCAGCCGCAATTAATTATAATCAGACAGCTTTCCAAAACTATGAGAAGGTAACACAAATAAAATAGTAAAAACATTACCTCTCCAGAAGCTTTCCATTTTCCATTGTACACTCCACAGTTGACTTCTCCAATTCCAAGTTCCTTGAGAAATGCGTACTTGGGGTCGTTCACTAAAAATCCAGTTGATGCCATTCTGTGCAAGTGAATTGGTTTAATGCTACGAAATAAATGAACAGATCTAATCATCACAGCCATCAGCAGCCGATAGAAATCTAATCGAATTGTATCAATGCGCGTTTCTCCTAAGAAGAACCGGCGAGAAAGGACTGCATAACTTCGGTCTAAAAATTCTGTCAACACTGTTGCCTTTCCTTGATTGCACAGAAGTTAGCACAGCATCCGATGATACAGGGAAAGAACTGTCTATTAAGTTTATTAGCCGATGAAATGGAATACACCTATTTAATTTTGCCTCGTTGATTCAAATGTGAGACTAAAAATATTCATTGAATTTACTACAGAAATATTTCGAAAGTTTGTAGAATCTTTCAACATTGCCATCTGTTTATTAGTGACCTTGAACACACAGGCAGTTGATAGTGGGAAGACGGCTCGTGGTTGGTTCGTTTGCCCTAACGGGATTGACCTTGGGGGGGGATGTTTAAACGTTCGAAGAATAGAGGCAGGGGATATAGAGCTACGGTATCATAGAACAACCAGCCCAAACCAGCCAGACAAGAAAGAACAGCAGCTGCACCGTACGTTTAATCGAAGCCTCGCAGAATTTTCCTTTGATTAAATTGCACTTCTTCTTTAAAATGTTAATTTTCGAAAATGAGCGGGTAGTAGTCCGTACGTCTGCATCCACGTGTAAATCCATTGAGCAACAAAAGCTTATCCGTTATTGAAATATGTAGGATTATTGAGACGAATAATTAAATTTGGTGTTAACCCCATTCATAGCTTCTAAAATTGGTCAATCTGCTCAAAAAGTACTTGTAACCACTTTTCCTAGGAGAAAAGTTTGCATAAATATGTTCATGTATAGTTTGAATATAAACATCTTAATTAGTGTATACATATTACCCGACGCGTATTTTTTATGGTTTTTGCAACAAAATGGAGTGTTTTTAGCCAAAGAAGAAAATATAGCTCAATGGTTTTCCAACTTGCAGGAATGTGAAGAATGTACTTGCAAAAAGTCACACTTCGGGAGTCACAAATCTTGCTCCGAGAGCAACTTGCACTTTGTGGGGTAGGCCAGTGTGTGCCTCCCCTCTATTCACCCACCTCTCCTGTGTGTGACTGCAGTCATGACATGTCCTCTGTTATCCACTCCTCGCAAGGAGTGGCTAACATTAGGATCAAAACTAGGGGGGGGGGCAAGCCATGGTTGTTCAAGTTGCAGGTAAGATTTAAGCATGGAAAAGATGAATGAAATCAACATTTTAAGGAAACTGTTACAGTTCTTTATTAGTTTTTAAAATTATTTACTTGAAAAAAATATTACTTTCATTAAGGATTCATTTCCCAGGGGAATCCCTTGAGAAAGCAACCAGCATCGGTCGGGAAATGTTGGGGCCACCCAAGAATTGATGCGGCGACATAGCCCAAAAGTTTGTATTCAACAATACAAAAATATTTAATCAATTCTCTAAAAGTGGGTAACGTGGTTTTCTTTAATGCCGTGGAGACACCAAAAAAGGGACAAGTCGCCTCACCATTCATTCTTTTTTACCTTCTACCATCTGCTGACTTATAGTATCAAAGATGAGTGCCCTCCTAGGAGCACACGCAAGATGAATTTTGGTGCGTTCAGGGCATGGGAGGGGGAGAGGTGAGTAGGGAGAGGACATGGGCAGCCTGCCACTCTTCTATGTGCCACACTTCGTGGGCATTGGAATATTTTATTTGTGGATGCATACTCAAATTTGGCATTAAGTAGTTTAATGGTGGCAGATACATCAAAATGCATGAAATTTCTTTCCTTAAGGCCAATAACTCAACAAAATCGACAAAGAATGACTGTAAAATATTAAATTTTTCGATTTTTGACCCTCGATCCCCTCATAAATTGCATTTGAGCGAGGGCAGTGGTGCAGCGAGGGGGGGTTTTGGGGGATAAAATCCCCCCAGAATTCAGAAATTTTTTTAAGTTTAATCCATTTCACTTAATTGGATTAATATTACTTATAGAAAAGTGTAAATATTAATAAAATATCCCTCAGAAGGCCATAAAACTCGCAATTTTCAACCATTAATCAGAAAATTAACGAGACCAAGTATTTAAAAAAAATAACGAGACACCGACTATAACACAAATGCACGGGGTGCCATACTTGAAGGGCCACCCCAGGCACCACATGTACTATGGCTGTGCCACTGGGTCAAGGGTGGAGTTGGGAAGAGTCCAAAGGATTCAGAATTTACAAAAAATATGTAAAGTGACGTCTGTGTGTGGCTGAGATATAATGTGTGCGTGCAATTTCTGATTTGTAAGAGCATGCAATTTACATATCACTAGGGTTTTAAGGGTGTCCTTTAGTAATAATGGAGTACATGAAAGATCTAGAAGTTCATGTGGAGTTTTTATGTATATTAACGCATTAGAGACTGGATGTTATTTTCAAACTTCCCCCTGAAGCTGGATATATTTCCCAGCTAGCTTGGTTTTTGCAGTTATCTGTAAGTTATTTAATTACTCAATAACTAACGAAAAAACAAAGGTAATCAAGTTTAATACATTGTCTACTGATGTGAACAGTTCTTAGACAAAGTAGTTACCACGTATGATTATAGGTGGCATATTAAGGCAGATAAAACACAAATTTTTCCAAATGTGATTAGTGTAGCACATAACCATATGGAGGAGGCTATATCCCATTGCATCTGCCGCACTTGGTACCAACCTTTTAAGAATACTATTTCAAGTGACTAGGTATGTAGGAAGGCCACACCATTCAAAAGGAGAATATTGGAACCCAGTCACGACATAGTGAGGGTCTAACATGATTTCCGGGACAAATACCTGAATTAATGAAAATTAATCATTAACATGAAAAAAGGTAGTGCAATATCAAATCAAACATGGTTGATATTAATTTTGTTTATACATTTTCACACATTAACAATGTACAGTTATGAGACAAAATCACAATTTTTCTCAAAGCAGAGAGGTAATCAATCTATTCCAGATAAAAATATAAATAAATAGTTTTGTAAACTTTGTACAAGCACTCACATCTATTCTATTTTTGAACAGTGGTTATAGAGATTATCATTGGGACACACTTCCATATTTAAAATTTTTGTGAACCCTTGTAGAAAAGGATACATTTTGGTTATACATCTGACAAGGCCATTCTTAGAAAAAATAGCAACATCACTTGTTTTATGAAAATTTAATGAAATCTCTCTGCATAAATGTTTTCCATTGTCCAAATTATCCTGCAGCATTACACTCTGCATTTACTGATAATTCACACCAACTGCATCTTCCTAATGTCTCTTCAAATTCTGCAGGGTGTAAACTCAGTAATTTGGCAACTCACTGAAGCACAGGATATTTGTTAGAGCCACTATTCACAAATTCCCATAAAATTAATGGGAAAAACTTATCAGGAGTCTCTTCCTCCAGGAAATAATCAGTCAATTTTCCCATAGTGGATGCAAACACTTCCAACATCATCATCTCCTCACGTGGTAACCATAGGGACTAAACTGCTCATGTCGATCTGTGACAACTGGTGGTGGTGGGCCCATTCCAGGCAGCCACTCTGCATCAGGCTCCAAGCCAACGGTGGACACCAAAATGGATGGTGGTGGTGCAGGTGGTGGAGGGGTCATTCCACCCTTCCCGAACCTATGGTGCTTCTTTTTAAACCTTAAAAAAAAGAGTTAAAATAAATGAACATTCTACGGCTGTTTGACAGTTGAAAGAAACAAATTCCTGAAGGGCGTACTCTTTACTGGGCGAAGAAAGGGGGAAACAGGAAGGGGAAGAATAATGCTCCTTGCACATTACATGTTTTCAACCGTGCAGGAAAAAAACCACATGGGCCTTCCTCTATTAGTCCACTGAAGAAACCTACGAGACCTTTCACATTGTACGGTTGAAACACTGTCACAATTTTTAGCCACATTGTTGCCGTCCAGTGCCACTGGAGCCTCATGGCTACCGTATCGTCTTTCTGTTTAGTGATCCACATAAACAAATGCACACTGTCACACTAGACAGTTTCAGTTGTGCGGGAGATGTCTCCAGTACTGTTGATAATAATCCTTTCGTACGGTTAAAATCGCACAGTATGAAAAGCAACTGGCCATGACCTAAACTCGTGTGGTTTTTTCCCGCACGGGCAAAAATGTGCAAAGTGCATGGAGCATAATGGGGTTTGGGAAGTTATAAAGGATGATAACGGGGTGAAATACATACATAAATTCAAATTAAATACACAAAAATACACACAAACGAGAAAGCTCACTCACTCACCTAGCAGATTTGCTTAGGGAATAAATTTCCGTACATAGATCTCAATCACACAACCACTCAAGGTTAAGAAGCTTAGCAAAAGCTGCCCTCAAAACCACTGTTGTTAATATTTACAGTGGAATCAGGACCATTGTGGGCATTATCACTCTCGCCTAAAACTTCGGTTAAGTCGCCATCCTCTCTTATATCTATTTCTGACTCATTATACTCACGTAAATTTACTTCCCATGGAACACAACCCTCGCTTATGCCAGTGATCCACTTACACTAATACATACATGTAATAGGCAAAAAAAAAAATAAAATTAAGTAATGCACACTTGCACTCACCCTGGATTTGCTCTAAGGAACAAAATTCTGCATAGGTTATTTCTTTCAACATAAAAAAGAGTATAAAATAAAATAAAAACTTTGAGCTCAAGCTAATTAGCTGAGTTATTTGATGACATTCTGCTTTCAATAGTGTGGTTTCCTATATTTTTATTATTTCCTAAATCAAAAGATTATTACTCCTGGAGTACATATTTTATGCTTTTAGATTTATGAATGACGATATCTATTTTTTGCGATGAAATGGAAAGTGAAAATTTTCAAGAGAGCAAAAATGAGACAGCTAAGTATGAATGCTGGGAAAAGCCCGTGTGACGTCATTCTGGTTCCAGCTGCTGATGTGTGAGGTCACCTTGATGCGAGGCTATGAGTGCCACTACGATGCAGGCTGCTAGCAAGTAGCGCTTGACTTAAATAAGGATTATTAATACTCTATCAACGAAGGAAACTTTCTGACCGTAGGCAATTTTAATAGGTGATTATTAAGAGATGTTTCCCTGAGCTCTGTGTCACATGCATGCATTGGTAATCTCAGACAATATAAAACTCCTGACTACTCATATAGCATCTGGGCCCCTGTGACGTCACATGGAGTGGCATTGCATGGCCGCCAATCTGACCTTTTTCAAATGAGGTTAAACTTAGCCATTAACATTCATCTAAACTGGGATTTATAAAACCAAATAATTTGTATACTATGAATACATTATTGGTGGGAAATGAATCGCAATCAATGGCTTTTGTTTTCTTTGATGAAGGAAACTACACTATTGCACATGCCAAAATGAATAAATATATACTCATTTCCAGCTTCGCACATGCCAGTGAAAAATAACGCTATATCATAGGTCAAATCAAGGAGTTAACCTTAACTTGTTAGAAAGGTGTGCTTGACATTGATCAAGTAATGAGAGAATTTCAATGGAACTAGAATTTATTGCTTTAAAAGTTTTCAATCTTAGGATTAATTACAAGGGATCATCTCATCGTAAGAATGAAAAATTTCAAAAGCAACAAATTCTTATAATGCTGCCAATAACTTGGAATCAGTCTCTCATAATGACAACAGGTTGGAATACATATATATATAATTCTGATCATTGTCAATAACACCCCTACAGTAAGCCTGTTTATCAGTCTTTGTTGGACGTGCAAAAATTGCCATGGGGAGATTAATCGGCCCAACTTCCTACTGTAAAAACAACTAAATTATCACTTTTTTCATTGTAAAAATTATATTCCACCCCATCATGCCTCTCAATTTTTAAGTTCCAAAAATATCTTAATGGAAAGACATAGTAATCAATGATAAGATTAAATAATATGAAATGCTACGATTGAAAACCTGAAATCTTGTACACTTCCTGAAAACAGCATTGGCAGTCTTTGATCATCTCAATTAAAATTGGGTGGCAGTGAAAGGGATCTCAGGATTCATAACAGGCCTTCAGCCAAGGGAGAGGAGGGAGTATGATACTGTGGCCATCCCTGTCCAGCAGATTTGGAATGAAAACATCAAAAATATAAATATCTTTTCAAAGGATGGTTCCCTTTACCTCCAGAGGAATTACTCATGTGACCTGGTAAATGAAAAGGAATCAGTTAAAAAAATAAGCAACCATTTAGCTTTGTAATAATACCCTCAAGGCCAGAACTAGGAGTTTAGTCAGGGGGAGCAAAGATTAATTTGCCACCCCCCTCCTTTGAACCACCCTCTCTCCCTCCCCCCTCTTCCCCCACCACTAAAATATAATACATCCCTAAGCTTTTTTTCTGAGAAAGTTGTACTTAATGCAAGAGGTAGTTGAAATTTCACACCATATGGTTGCTATTAAGAAGTTTTATTAACATTATTGCGAAATAATTAAATTAGAAAATTAAATAACTTTTTTAATAAACTTTCAAATTTTGCTATCCCCTGTAATCTGCCGCCTGGGGCACATGCCTCCTCTGCCACTCCTCAGTTCCAGGTTTCGCCTGGTTCTCCTTGTAAGATATTGATATCAGACACGTACCAACAAAACTTTAAAACAGAACACAATTATATTAAAACATTAATAACTGCCATACAAACAGTATTTTGTTTGTGCATATGTAAAACATACGTAGGTATGTACTTTCACACTAAACTCCCATTGAGAAATGATCTTGCACAATATAAATACATAAATAAACCAGCACAATGAACTTACCTTAATCTTGGACAGCATAAAACACATGTAGATATTATGGATGCAACTCCAATAAAGCAGGCTATTGCTAATACCCAAGCCTGAACCCATGATGTTTCTGCCCTTGCAATGATAGGAGCACACCTCTGAAAATGAATCAGAAACAAAAAATGTCATTTCAAACAAATCAGAAGGCAGCAAACTAAAAATGAAAGCATGAAGGAAATTTTTACCATTTGAGCACCCATTTTTTATGACACTGTACATACATTCAATTCAAACAGTCATTTACACTGGAACCCACCAAAAGGAGGGAAGGAAGGTAGGTGGAAGAGTATAGGTTGTTGAAGAAGAATATAGAGGCCTCCCAAGCATCTCTGCCATGGTATACACTTGATAGTGTAATACATCAATTCAGAGAAATGTTCATCTAATTAAATGGTATGTAATCAAGATCAGTCATTTTACAGGTGATAGTTTGAATAATAATGCTGTAACACGATGCTTATTTTACAGAGTACTTTACTCAAAACACCACAAATTTAACCACACCGGATGAATTTCTGAGCATAACTCAACTAAATAGCTACTGGGTCAGTGGGTACGAAGTCTATGTGAATTCGCAGCATTTTAGCCAGTGTAGATTCATAGGAGGAGAGGTCCCAAAGCAGCCTCAAAGCAGCCTCAAGATCTTGTTGAGACAGTGCAAGTGCACTGTGCATCAGGGGCGCAGCTAGGAATTAAGGCTGGGGGGGTTTAAGTGCAACTAACACCGGGGTGTGTGGGGGTATGATATAACCACCAGGATAAGCGGTAGGTGCTAGATTAATAAATTGTGGAATTTTAAAGATAAATGGTTCAAAATGGTGAGTTTTACGGCTTTCTGAGGGATATTTTAATCGTCCTTACACTATTCTATTAGTAATATCAATCCAATTAGGTAAAATGGATTAAACTTAAAAATTTCTCTGAGCTCTGGGGGGGGGTGGGTTTATCCCCAAAAACCCCTCGCTGCACCACTGCTGTGCATATATATTTTAAGTAACTACCACACTAAGTTTTATTTTACGTGACTATCAGGGCAAAAACTTGGTTCATGCTGTCACAAGCATCCTCATATGATAGTATTTTGAATATTTTTCCGTTAAAACTATTTAGGGGCATAAATCTACTTTCAACAAAGAAATATCTCCATCACCTACCTGTACATCTTGAACACCAAAGTCCTTGTACACCTTATCAAGCTCTGCATTGTTAGGATCATTGAGAAGGGACTCCATTTCAGCCAAATCATAAGACTCCTTCCCAACCAGCTGGAAGCAGGAGCTGAAAATATAACGGTAGGTAACATTAAATTCTGATTATATGTTTAGAAACTTGGAATCCACAGACCACATTCAATAAGAACTTGATTTCTTCAAAAAAATAGATTTCATGACCCTGCTATGATAAACTAAGCTCACCCAGGAGGACCCAGGATAGAGGCAAGGGGAGAGCCTAGGTGATAACCTTCCAGCAGTAGTGGGGGTCCAGAAGGTTAAAAAATTTTTGAGAATTTCGAGGCTTCCAACAAAATTTTAAGGTTGTCTCATTACTAATTTTCAACACATTGTACAATACATAGACATATGCATGTCAACTATGCAGATAGTGAATGACCTTGGACTTGTGTTCATTAGTGCCATAATCGGACGGTGCCGTGGCTCACAGAGTTATGCGTTGAATATTAGGTTTATGAGGCTCTCCTCTCCTGTAAATATTCAACAACTGAACAAAATTAACATTTCATCTAGTGTAAACTGGATACACCATTAGGGGGCTATAGCCACCCCTAGTTTCTCTCTAGATCCACCACAGACTCAACCTAACTCTTCATTGCCCCCGAAAACAATGGCTTCATGGGCTACAATGACATGAATTACTGACAATAAAAATAATTTGAAGGTAGATAACGCACACTTACCTTGTGCTCCCAAAATCTAAGCTACCATCTCCTTTAGAGTGGAACTGAGCATCGTACACATTCAGAGAAACTGAAGGCAGCAAAAGAGCTTGTTCCACTGCTTGCTGAAACTCTTGAAGCGTTTGACGAACTTCAGTGGGTGGCTTGGAGAAAACAAATTTCAGGAGATCTCTTTCTCTAAGCACAAACACCTAAAATTAATATCAGAGGGCAATTAGGACACTTAAAATTGATATCTTTGATCCAATTTTTATAAAATAACCATAATTTAATAATGTTTCAGACAGATTATGTTTATGGATATGAATTGTATCAAAATTTACTACATAACGAACAGAAAAGTGGGATAGCCAGTGGGGGAGTCGGGGGGTCCAGATCCCCCACCGAAATATAAAAACACAATTATTTTCCTTCATAAGAGAAAAAAATATTGAAAAATCATGAGTTTACAAAATATTTATTTAACAAATGAAGTATTTTAGATTATGAAAAGTGTTGAAATTAGTTTAAAACCCATTATTTAGTACTCTTTTTTTTTTCAAAAATTTTTACATTTTCAAATTCAATCTTTCGCTTCAAATTTCGATTTTTGATGAAAAGTTGAGCTTTTCATTTTGATTAAAAGTCGATTTTGACCGAAATTTTTCCATCACTATTGGGAGGTTTTTAGGTTTCCGGGGTTTCATTACTTCCCACAATGCTGTGGTGTTATGCAAATACCTCTCAGCAACAGGGGTGGCCAGTTGCCACCCTCCCCTTAATCTGCCCTTTTCCACTTTAAAATATAGGAACCATTGTGAAATATGTATCACAATTGAGTGCATGGGCGTACCCAGAAACAAAACTAGGAGGGGGGGGGCTAGATCAGCTGTGGTCGTCCAAGTTGTAACTTTTTTGCACAGAAAAGGTTAATGAGACCAAAATTTCAAGGAAATTATGACAGCAATTTATTAGTTTTTATTATTTGCTTGAAAAAATAATGTTTATTTTTTATTTTAGTTCCATGTCTCATACTAATATCATTTTTCTTCAAAAGGAAAATTTGTTCAAAACTTTTGTTTTCAACTAAATTTATTTTCGCCTTTAGGGTGGGGGGGGGGGGGCAGTTGCCCCCTCCCTGCCCCCTGCTGGGTACGCCCATGACTGAGCACATCGTATATATTTAAAAAGATGCATGAGGCAGCAGTCCTTACCTTTAAAGTAGCATTAGCTTGTCTGTGAAGCTGTGACACAGTCATATTCGTCTTGGCAGTAGCTTTAGGAGTAGTACTGATTGATGTGGCTGTGACCAATAGAGTAAATACCCCATCAGCGTAAGGAACTAGACTCTGTGCAGTCCTCAGCTCTCCATCTTCAAATCCAAGACGAAATACGTCAATAGGAGCGGTGTTCGTAGATTGTCCATCAATGATGTATGGAGAAGGTAATCCGGAAAGAGTGGAAAATGTTGCAGAGGTTAAATTGAAGTTGATTGGGCCAGAATCTGCATCGACATCCTTGGCTTCCAATCTCACCACAGGAGTGTCCACAGGCACATTTAGGCGTACTCCTGAAGAAAAACCACAAAAAGCAAATATTAACTCCAAAATTTAAACAAGAATATACAAGGGTGAATTTAATTCACTATTTCTGGAAACATGCAGGTTTTTAGGTGTCCATAAAAAAAAAGAAACTGTCTAAACCGGGGGTGCAGCAAGGAATTAAGCCTAGGGGGGGGTGGCGGTTTAGGTGCAACTAATACTGAAGGATCAGGGAGTTATGGGATACCCGCCAGGGTAAGCGGGAGGTGCGGGAGCCATCCCCCAGAAATTTTTTAAAGATAAATGATTCAAAATGGTGAGTTTTATGGCTGTGTTTGATGTTTTTTTTGTAAGTAATCCGTCCCCCTAATATTAATTGCAAAATTTTTCACATTAAAATATTTTTATAAAACAAATTTCTCTGAGCTCTGGGGGGGTTTTATCCCCCAAACCCCCCCCCCCCTCGCTGCAACACTGGTCTAAACATATCTTTCCATATGTATACTTCCTAATTTGTTATGACTTAATGCTCAATTAATGAAAGCAAGCCTGGTCAAAGAGGAGACATTAAAATCAGGTACTAAGCTCTGTTTTAGCAGAGGATAATAATTTAAGCACAAAGCACAGATGAAATGGAGATAGAAGAATTAAGAAGTTGATATCATCAAAATATGAGAATAATTTTGCTAGGATAACTCTGAGTTACCAGTCACTTACCTACAGTCATATTTCCCTTGACGAACACAGGACGATTGTCATCAATATCACTCACAATTACTTTCACTTGGATTTCTGATGGATCCTTAAAATAAAGAGAGAAGATTTCATGACTCATACACTCAATTCAAAAGATAATAACTTTATCCATTTCATTAATGTCACCATCATATATAATGGTGAAATTGGAGCTACAGTCACTTCTACCATGTAACCAGTTGCACAAAGACATAGGTGAAAAACCCATCCAGGTAGGATTTGAACACAACACCTAAGGTAGCAAGATAGGACTTGGAATTTTTAGAAGGGGAAAGTATTAGAAGCATTTAATTTAAAAATATTATAGTAGCATTTTTTAAAGGGTATTTCAAAAAATATTCCATTTTGTGTAATTATAATGACCCTTGATGGGAACACTACACAAAAAATCCTGATGATGTTATACATCACCCTAATATGACAATTTAAGTATACACACTTCTTTCATCAAAAGGACTAACACTAATTCTTCAACACACTTCTAAGAAAAAGGGAAATTATCCAAGCTTCTTCCTTTGTAAGTACAAATTTATAGCCTGAAATATCGGTTATTTTCTTCTCATAAATAGAACTGATTTATTTCACTTTTTCCTGCATACAGCAGACTCCCGATTATCCGGCTATTTATAGTTTATCTGGGTGGTGGATTATCCGTGCATGATTTTCAATCTCGCTCAATTTTTTCCATGATCTTTATATTTAAAAAAATCTGACGCAAAATCATCAGAATGGCATTAATGCTAGGATACTCCAGGCTTATTATTTCCGTTAGAATACCCTAAGTAAAACGCAAGCAATTACGCGCTAGCTGTATTCACGGGAGCACCGTGTTCTTTTTTTCCAAGCCTTGCAGTGTGCGACCGTGCTCCTTGATCACGGATACACGTTGTGCAGTAGTTGTAACTCAGGCTACTTCTGCCAGATGCGACTACATGGCGTGGTGCCTGACAGTGTAGTTTCCGACGTCGAGCAGTGGTTTTGAAGCATTCGTGCAAACCAATTTTCTGTATCCGTGATCACACAACCACGGATGTGTGGTTTTCAAAACCAGGCCTCACATAGAGCATTATTAATACAAGTACAACCATGTTATTGCCACTAAAAAGATCGCGAACTGGCAAAGAAATCTCTCAATGAGTCCGGGAAGCTCTCTTAAATAACAGAATAACTGCATAAATAATAATATATTGTTTGTTTTACGTTAATTATGAATTGCAAGACATTAAAGTGAAAGTTTGGATTATCCGTGTTTTCCAATTATTCGTGCCGTCTCTCCCCGTCATTAGCCTGGACAATCGGGAGTGTATTGCATTTCCATGCCTGAACCATGCACACCTTTATAATTTTTCTTCAAAAAAAATTTCTACACAAAATTTCGGTCCCCAGGTGCAGGCTCATATTCGGTGCAGCTTACACAATGGCTTGTCACAAATGAAAATATTCAGTATGTATTGGCCTGGGCTGCCCCATTAGTGTGCACTGATCGTGTCCTCATTGCATACCTGGTAGTTGTAAGGCTTGTGAGGATACTCCAAAGACTCAGAGGCAGGAAAGCATTTGATAACAAGGTTGTGAACACTTGACTCCTCTCGGTCAATACGCCCTGCCGTGCTTACGACTCCTGTATTATTCTCAGCTCGAGAAATCTTGAACAACCCTTGCTCATTTCCATCTGAAAAAATATGAAAAAAGTAATACCTACCGTTATAGGTAACCAAAAATGCAGCTCATCCAAGAGTCTCAAGATACATATGCATCAAAATGGACGAGAAGGAGGATGACAAAAGATCATGAGACTTCTACATAAAATGAGGGTAAAGTAATCAGGTAAAAGTAATTCTATTCTAGCAGTACACCTCAAGCACAATTATTTCATAATATAGAAATGAAGCATGCATACAATATATATCTACAGAACTTTTCATTTTTGCAATTACAATTTCATTGTAAATTGGTACATTAAAATGTGTGGAATGAATGAACGAAGGTGTTTCCAGAATGCCAGAGAGCATAAAATATGTTGCAACTTTGTTTCAACATAGTTCTTGGAAGCAATCATTCATTTCCATTAATGTTGACTCAAACTTTTTTTTTTTAATTAAGGGGGTAACTAATCGTACTAGAAAGTAATTGAAGAAAATGGAATAATTGTTGATACATAGCATCAATTTCAAAAATGTTGTTATTCTAGCCATGAGAGATAAAGGTGAACAAGATGACTTACATATAATACGATAATCTATTTTGGCATTGTTTCCTATGTCTTCATCGATAGCAGCAACACTTCCAATCACAGTGCCCTCTTCAATTTCTTCTCTAATACGAAAGACTATTGGTTCTTCATACTGAAAAAAATGAATGTCAGAAAAAATTATGTTTATCCACAAGATATTGTGAATTTAATATTTGACTCTAATCCAATGCAGAAGAGAAAATAAAGTATAGTGACGATCACTGTTTGAATTTTCCTTCTTCATAATGAGAAGTAACAGTTACATAAGTATTACCAGATACAAAAAAATTAAATGGGATTATCTGTGTTGGCTAGGCAGAGTAAAACACAACAAGCAATGATGAAAACGTGGTGAAAAACCAGTTACGAAATTTCAAATCCTTGATTTTTGGAGGCTTAGAGAAGAGGATGATGATTTGTAAATAGTAGAATAATGGCAGAGTTTATTTATACATGTTCTATGAATATATTTCGATGTTTTCAATTAAGACTTGAACACCTCAAGTGTGTACAACACAGCATGTGCATTAGTCGACTCTTTGCCTCCAGCATTACTCTATAGTCCAGCTGGCAAGAGTTGCCCAATGACAGTTCTGAAGGAGGAGTGGAGAGCCATGCGCCAGCACGATTTGCAACGAATCACTGTCCCCAAAAGCACCTCACACCCTCGCCTAGTCATACAACATTGTCACATGCATAGGGAGTAGTTGGTACTCGACTCGAGTACTTCGAGTAGTGAAACAAATGTCGAGTCAAGTCGAGTAGTTTCAGTTACATTACTGTCGAGGCCAGTAAGTTCAGAAATCTGCCGACAGGAGACACAATCATGAAACTCATGCAATGATATCGTTTTTAAAGTCGATGAGTTTTTCTAATGCCTTAGCCTAAGAGTTTCAGCCTAAGTACATGTAGCAGTCAACCACTATAGTGGTCAGCGTGGGCACCGAATAACTTTTTGTCATTCACGGCAGCCGACTGTCTTCTGACCTGGCGGTGTTATTGGAGTGGACCGATGCATCGTGGGCATTTTCTTGTGCGATACTTTTATACCCTACCATACTTTCTTTACTCAAACGCCAAGAGAATATGTAAAAATGTTTAGGATTGTACGGGCAATGCTGGTTTTTTCCGGTATTTGAGTTCACAAGTGGTGCCATGTTTTTAGCTATTTGAGTATTATGTAATTTTCTGTTTATTTCTTTGTTGCATTTAGTTTCCTTCTTGCACTGACAAAAAAAGAGTTGCTATGGTTTTATTACACATTGTAAGAAAGAAAGAAAAAAAATTGCTTGGTCTACGAAACTAACGCTTAGTTATAGTTCATTCGCTTCGTACTAAGTCCTTCACTGAGGGCTCTTCTGAGTAGTTTGGATACATTCATTAATTAAATTGACGACATAGTACTAGAGGTAAATTCATTTCAAATGTGCTTACCCAGACGGCATAGAATCCTCCGTATCTAATTCGTATGCAGATAGTATCCATTGACAAAAAGCGATGGAGCGGTAGTCAATGGATACTATCTGCATACGAATTAGATACGGAGGATTCTGTGCCGTCTGGGTATGGAACTATTTAAGACACATTAATTTTCATTCATTTCCGAATCGTGTCACAATAACAACAAAGGTTCCTCATTATCTTTTCCTCTTTAGATCAAGCTAAGCATTCAGAATAGAAAATTCACAAGGGGATTGGAAAAATGAAAATATGTTGGAACTTGCATTGCTGTATTGTCTGGTTTAGGAATTGCCCTACTCGACTCGATACTCACGAGTAGTTTTCAACTCGACTCGATACTCGTCTCAAGACCAAAAAGTACTTCTCGCACATCCCTAAACATGCATATGAAGCACTGGTACAAGCCTGAACCACCAAAACAAGCCCTCTCTTTGAATTACCAAATCAAGAGATTCTTCCTTTGTGTCCTTAACACTCCTCATCCCTTCTGGCTCCTTTCTTAAGGGAAGCCTTTTTATGCATGTGAGGTGGGCGTTTCTCTTTCTTACCTGGCAACCTTGCCCCCTACCCCTTGTACCTGTTATTGGACTACTCTCGGTGGCTGGACTGTAGTTGGAGGTATTTTTAGATCACATGGTGATTTAAATTGAGAAATGTCAAATACTTAGTGCAGATGTTACTTAAGTTTTTAACCTTGAAAATACTTCTTTAAAAATACCAATCAGAGAATAGGAAAGGCCAAAATTAGCCACATGTAGTATCATATATCATATGAATACAAAATGGAAGTACACATGCCCATATATTTGAAAATGAACTATGAGAATACACTATGAAAGCACTTGATGCAAATGGTTCATCGTTCGTACCAGAGGATGAAACTGGCTGGACTCAGCCATTGAATTACACACTCTCGGGGGTCAGATGCTTTAATTCAAAGTCACTCTTGAAGAGTCAACTAAATTCAACGTACCAGAGCTCTTTTGAAGATTGGTTTGTGGTCATCAACATCTTCAACAATCACATCCAAGACTTTAGAGGCTTGCTGCGGTGGCTCTCCTCCGTCCGATGCCTCCAATATCAGAGTGTAGCGATCCTTCCTCTCACGATCAACTTGCTTTCTTGTGGTAATGAGACCAGTATCTCTATCTGCAATTGAAATTTACAAGAATTAAGTCAAAAGTCTATATTTAATAATAAGATCAACTCATAATGAGCTTGAAAATTAAGCCAGAATACAGTAAATTCCGTTGAAAGGTCCAAATTCATTTGGGAGGCCTTGAGACATGGTACTCGGGAGCAATAATTTATATCGTACGGGAAGTTTGAAGGTGGTTGATGCCCCATTTCCTCATAATAATACAGGAATAATAATTGAAAGAAACATAAAACGGTACTCACTGATGGAGAAGGTCATGGCATCACTCCCTGTTTTGCCTTCATCAAGAAATCTGTAATATATTCTCCCATTTGGAGTGTTTGGATCATCAGGATCAGATGCCTTCACTTTAAAAACTGGAGAACCAATTGGAGAATTCTGGAAAAAAGGCACACGTAAGTTTTAAACTTGAAAATTCCAAAAAATAGTTTAAGTGCATAGGGAAAACTACACCTATAATTTAGATACACCAGCACAGTTGACTGGAGAACTCAAATAAATGGGAGGATGATACCTCCTCTCCCAGTAAAGCAAAGAAATAGCAGATACATATATCCATCTTGAGGAGAATCTAGAGAATTTTGCTCATAATATGTAAATGCATGGAAAATCATACACATGCACTTCAATTTTTTTCTCAGCACATAAAATTCTGATGAGATTTAAAATTTGAAGATAAATAAATTACTGGGATCCAATTAAACAGTTAAAATAATAATAATAATAATAATAATAAATAATAAATTATTTCACCATTGGCAAATTATACATCTGCAAGGCTAAAGTCAATATGAGATACCAGCATACATACATGATTGAATATGAGATACCAACATACATACATGATTGAAAATTTTCCAGGTTCTTGGGAATTCTCAAGATAATCATTTCACTATATGTACAAAACATTAGAAACAGAGCTGAGAGGGTTATAAACATACTAACAGAAAGTATGAAAAACACTTTATACTTGATCAAATTAATAAACACAAATACTGATATTCATATACATGCCACAAGAGGTGAGTATTATTTTCATATTCCTTACGTGAGAAAATTGGGGTTACAAAACACTGCACAGCAGACTCCCGATTATTCAGCTGCGGGTTATCCGTGCATGATTTTTACACTCGCTCAATTTTTTCCGCGATCTTTATAAAAAAATGAAATCGGACGCAAAATCATCCGAATTACTGCATTAACACACTCAATGCGGATGCCTTGAATTCAAGGCATCCAGCGCTAGCCTAGGACGCGGATGCCTTGAATACAAGGCATCGGTCCCGTTAGGTTTCTCGGCCCACCATCTGCCTCCGCGTCTTCTACTAGACCCTGCAATAGGGTGGTTTCCTATTATTTTTTTATTGCCTATATCGGAAGATTATTACTCCTGGAGTACGTATTTCACGCTTTTAGATTTTTAAATGACGATATCTATTTTTCACGATTAAATGAAAAGTGAAAATTTTCAAGCGCGCGAAAACGCGACGGGTAAGGAAATCTCTCCGTGTGACGTATTTCTGGTTCCCCCTCCCGCCTTGTGAGGTGACCTTGATCGAGGCTCTGAGCGCTGATAGGACGCAGGATGCTAGCGGGTAGCTGAGTACCTTGCTGGATGGTAGCGCTTGGCTTAAAAAAGGTTAATTAATACCTTATCAAACGAAGAAAACTTTCCGACCTAAGCCAGTTTTAATGTGTGATTATTACGAGATGTTTCCCTGAGCTCTGTGCCTCATGCATGCATTGGTAACCTCAGACGATGTATAACTCCTATCCTCTCGTGTAGAAACTAGGTCCCTGTGACGTCATGTGGAGTGGCATCGCATGGGCGCCAATCTGGCCCTTTTCAAATGAGGATAAAAATGGACCATTGCCATTCGTCTAAACCGGTATTTCTAAAACGAAATAATTTGTATATTATGAATACAGTAATGGTGGGTAACAAATCGCAATCAATGCCTTTCGGTTTCTTTGATGAAGGAAACTACCCTATTGTGCCCAGCGTCTCAGTGTGTCTTCTCCTGTGACTGGATACAAGCCGTTTGCTTGCAACAGATTTTTTGCCTTCTTTTAATTATAATATAATAATTATAATTTTATTATAATATTTAATATTTTCTTTATTAATAGTGCAAATTTTAATAATTTTGAACTATGTACGATTGTATACGATTAAGGAAGACATAATATCTGATATTATTGCAAAATATTTTTTCCGCGTGGCGGTGTGTTATCATAAATTTTCTCAGCATTGAGTGTGTTAATGCTAGGATGAACCGGGCTTGTTATTTCTGTTAGAATCCTTCGTAAAATGGAAGCGATTGCGCGCTAGCTGCATTCACGGGAGCACCATGTTCCTGTTTTACAAGCCTCACAGTGAGCGACTGCGCTCTGCTTAAAAGATCGCTAATTGGCAAAGAATTCTTAAGAATTCTTTATAAAGCTCTCATTGAATCCGGGAAGAACTCTAAAATAACAGAATAACTGCATAAATAATAATGTATTGTATGTTTTAGGTAAATTATGAGCATTGTAAGACATTTAAGTGAAAGTTTTGGTTATCCGTGTTTTCCGATTATTCGTGCCGTCCCTCCCCATCATTAGCCCGGATAATCAGGAGTGCACTGTATTTTTTAAAGGATTTATTTTCTGTTTTTAAGTTCATTTGTTGTTTGTTTTTTTTTATTTGTGAGCATGTTCGTTTTTATTTTTATTTCTTTTATTTCTTTGTTTGAGACGATGCAATGGTGATGAAAGATAAATAATGAATTGTTAAGGGGAGAGCCATCTTGAAGTGATTAGTTTTACACAATGCATTGGAAAGTAATGTAGGGGTTGTGCGGTGCTTAGATACATTTGACGAAGAGGTGAGAAAATGGTTTGTGAAAAAATGAGTGATTTTGTTATTATGCTTATGTAATAGTTGTACACAATTATCTTGGTACTGAGAATAGCTGCATTACATAATAAATACTGAATATAACTTCAAAATGCACTTAAAACATTATTTCTACTATTTCTATTTATACTACTCCCTTGTATTTTCCTATTTAAAATACAAGGGAGTAGATCTTGTTGGGAAGTCCTAGATTTTTTAATGCATTCAGAGTATGGGGGCCAGGTTCTTTCACAGTTTTACCTCAGACTTGGAGGATTTCTGTTCAAGCATGTTCAAAGGCTTCACTCGGGATTTAAACCTGGAACTCCTCAATCGCTAAATTAAGTTTTTTATTAGCCAATAATCACTCAGCATTGAAACAGAGGAGTAAAATTATGTACAAATGTGAATGAATAATGTTTTCTAGATTATCCATTTCAGCTCAGTGGCGGATGCATATGGGAGGTGCAGGGGGTGCGTGCCTCTCCCTTGCAAGGCTGCCCGCGTTGTCTAATATATCGCAGAACCACAATTTTAACTTTTTCATATCATATGATAGCATTGTCTTGCATGTGCATATAATTAATTTAAATAAAACTACTGTATTTCTCCGAATATAGTCCCCCTCTGAATATAGTCCCCCCCCCCTAATTTTGAGGCTTGAGTTTCAGGAAAAAAAAAAAAAAATGGGTTTGAATATAGTCCCCCCTTTACTTTTACAATGAGCATTTTTGGAAAAAAGGGGGGGACTATATTCAGACAAATACGGTATGTTCAATTTTGCATGCCCTTGGTTATTTTTCATACGATAAAAGTAAAGGTGACTCAAAATATCTAAAAAAAATAGAGAAAATCCCCCTTTGAGTTTTTTCTGTATCGGTTACTGTTTCAGCTTCCCCAACCATAACCTCAGTAAAACCGTGCCCCACAGCTTTTACATTTACTTCATGAAATTTACCTCAGGGATTCTGGCCACTTCAGATTGGGTGGGGCGGATGAATTGAGGCACGCCATCATTCGAGGCTACATCTCCGACCAGCACTGAGAGGACCGCATCCGAGTACAAGGGTGAAGCACCTCTGTCAGATGCACGCACGATGATGGAATATGGTTCAGTTCGGCCTTTCCCAGTCAGCGCTCTAATTGTTCTCACATCCCCTGTACTCTTGCTCACCTCAAACAATCCTATAAAAATAAAGGGATGATAGAGGTTATAAGAGGAATTTAGTTGACACTACTCTGCTTTGAACTGGCCATAAAGAAAACATTACGTAACTTAGCAACAAATGATAAAAATATGTTGCAATGCAGTCTCAGCAGAAAAATCATATAAAATTTTGGGTAAAGACCCAGTTGAAATAGTTTAAATGGAGATTAGGACTACTCCAATAGACCTTAAAATAAGAAATTTTCAATCCCATGAATCTAAAAAAATGATTAAAGTTTGACTTTTGAGGGCTGTTGATGCAGCCAAAATCTAATTAAACAGTGAAGACTTTCAGTCAATTCTTTTTTTCTCAGATAATTCTGTAATTAAAAAAAAATGATATACCAAAAATAGACATCACAGAATTTTTTTTTCAAAGTTGTCACACTTTATCTAGGTACCCTTAGAATTTCTCGCAAGCACTACTCCAAGCAGGTATCACTAAGAGAGTTTGGAAATGAAAATGAAACACTTGATTCTGAACTGGAACCAAGAGCTGGGAGTAATAACCACTACCAGGAGCCAAAACAGAATCAGAGAAGATGGAAAAGTGGAACCCATCCTTCATAATTTCAATTACCTTAACACTTCCATCATTACTATCGTACTAATAATGAAAAGCTTTGAAATCATTGATCATTTATACCTTTTGCCTCTCCCTCATTGGCAATGTCATAATTCACAATTCCTCCAGGCCCCTTGTCTGGATCTGTTGCACGCAAGGAAGCAACGACAAATCCCACTGGGACATTTTCTGGCACAACAGCTGAGAACAAAACAACTTCCTCTTCCACTTTTAAATGCAGCAGGGGGTCATTATGAGAGAGTGATTCAGACAATGGATGGGTACCACCGACAAACTGAGGTGGATTGTCATTTACATCCATGATCTCAATTGTGACCTGCAACCAATCAAAGAGAGAAAGTTCAGGATTCAAGAAAAATTGAAACTGGACGCACACAAAATTTTATATTGCAATTAGTTAGCTCTAATTGCCAGAAAGTTAAAAGTGAGTTCGGTTTATCTTCCATAAATTTGTTTGCAAAAGAGCAGAGCTTCAATATTTCCAGAGCCGCAGGGCCGGATTTTTCTACAGGCTAACTAAAGGCTTCAGCCTTAGGCGTCCAGATCAAGAGGGGCCTCCATTTACTCTATTTGGTTGACTTTTTAACACTAGAACTACCGGCATGGAGTCATTTTGACTCCTCGCTGTTTTTATTTCTCTGCCCCGACTAAACACTTGCGAATTCTGACCTGAAATTCCGTGACTTTTATTCATTTTTGACACAAAATTAGGCTTTTCGATTGAAAATGTTCTCTAAATAAAATAGTAAATGTTTTTAAAAAAAATCGCAAGGAGTCAAAATGACTCCATCGGCAGTTCTAGTGTTAAATTTATTATCTGTAATTTCATTATTTACTATGTTATTTACAAACTTAACCCTTTTAGTGCTATCCGTCTTCCCGGGGTACAGTCGAAAAATGCGGAGGGTATTTTAATATAATGTAGCAACTAGGAAAAATAAACATTATATGGTTAATTTTTTAAATATCTTTAAGCGATTTTTTTTTAAATAATGAGATTAAATTTGACAATAATCACAACATTTTTATACGTTTACTGATGTATAAGTTTTTTTATTTCAATGTCCTCAAATTTAACAACAATAACTTAAAAGCCAATATATCGGCGCGCCACACTTTTCAGCCGAGCGGTATAAGCCGATATATCGCCGCGCCGCACTAAAAGAGTTAAAAATGGGAGATGAAAGCGCCTAATAAGTGGAATAGCCTAGGACCTTTTTTCATCTGTATCCCACCATGTCCATAGCAGTAAAAATTAATTATTTAATGAACAATTTATAATAAACATTTAATCAATTAATTAATAATACACATTTATCTTAAAAATCAGGTGAACTGTTCAGAGGTGCCAGGGAAAAGAACTGGCCTTGCTACTCTGAATGTGAGAACTACGCACACCTGTGGAAGAGTGCAGGGTGAGATCTACCCTCACTTACCCAATGTACTGGTTAAATCACTGAGTGAGTGAGCGGAAAAAAATAAACAGATTTAAAATAGAGGCTTGAGTAATTGTTTCAAAATGAAGCTCTCTAATAATCAATTATTTTTAAATAAAAATATTTGGCTACAATTTAAAAATGTAAATGCTCATACACAGTGGCGTAGCCAGGAATTTCATTCTGGGGGGTTCAAAACTGGGGGGAGGGAGGGGAATTTTTGAAAAACAGGGAACTAAGTTGAGGGTTTTTAACTAATTTCAACACTTTTCATAATAGAAAAAACGTCATTTGTTAAAGAAATATTTTGTAAATTCATGTTTTTTCAATATTTTGTTTTACTTTATAAAGGAAAATAATTGTGTTTTTATATTTTGGGAGGGGTATCTGGATCCCCCCTTGGCTACACCACTGCACATACATAATGGTTACAGCATAAAATAACAAATATTAATGGGGATTTTGGTCTCTTGGCCATTCTCTGAATTGATTTTCTGCCCAATAAAAATTTAAATCTTTGCCATTATATGAGAATAATATAGTAACATTATAAGATCACCTAAATTTGTTTCTCCACACCAAAAGGTATTCTTTATGGAGATTTCCCAGGGAAGATTACTAGTGATGGATGTATATATCTCAATGTGGTAAGTTAACAACCAATAATCCCAACTTACAATGGCAGTGGCTTTACGTTGAAGTCCACGAACTGATTGAGAGTTCTTTTGTCCACTATCTGTTGCTGTCACAAGGAGATCAACTTGGGGTTTGGTTTCATGGTCCAATGTAGCTCCTTTTGCGACTCTTATAACCCCAGTGGTATTATCCACAGTGAAGAGGTTGGCTCCATCACCAGATACAGAGTAGGTTACAGTGCCCCATGTTGAGACAGAATCTTTGTCCATGGCTGATACTGTCACAACTTGCTCAGGGTATCTAGCTGACTCTGGGATGTGAGCCTTATATACCTATTGAGAAATAAAGTGTAAACAGACATGAATCCTTTTAAAACAGATTTCAGAAACAAAAAATTAAGCACTCATTAAAAATATCATATATAACCACAGTGCTTAATTTCGGCTAGAACGCACCGCAACGGCATTCTGGCACCTCTCAGGGAAAACTGGGTTAACGTCAAAAAAGCCATAGTTTTTTTTTTTTGGTAAAACAAGATTCCTCATTGCCAAGTTACTTGCAAGTTTAAAAAATCGTAAGCTACAGTGGGGATGACAGCTTATATTTGAATATGGTGAGTGGATTAAATGTGTGGGTATGCATTTCGGCACCTAAGTTTTTAAAAATTAAGTACTGGATAACCATAGATGACTAAATATTAATTACTACTTAGGGTCCTTTGTTTATTTGACCCTTTTAACACCACCAGGCCAATATATCAATACATCAGCCCGCGTTGGATGAGCCAAAAATTCCCATTTTTTGGCCCAAAATTTCACTACAGTAATAATTAAACAGTTATTTTTTCCTTCTTCAAAATAAAATATTCCACCCAATAATTCTTCTATTGCTTTTAGCATCATATACATCTTAAACATTGTGAAAAATGGAGATGTAACATTTGATACCTGATGTTGTTATGGAGTTGTTGATGGGAAGGGAGGGGAGATAGTAGTGGAAAGAGAAAAAGGGAAAGTTGCTCGAAGGAGTGAGGCATAAAAGAAACTGTGGCGGCTTGAGGAGAGACGTATTTCACCTGTCAACTGTTTATCTTTATGACAGCCGCCAGACTCCACCTCCATGGAGTGCTGAACGACAGTCACTCTACCACCACTGTCAAGCATGGACAACACCATTCACTGCTGTGTAACACTCGAGTCATCCATTTTGGGAGCCAGCGCGGATGGCGTTCACATATGCAAACACAAAATATTCTTTTTGCTCACTAAAATCACGTCGGGGTCACCAATACTGAAGGGGGTAAACACACTTTAGTCATACGCAGTCGTACACAACAAATATAACTTTATTTGCGAACGGCGAGTTACAGCCGTGAGGCGTGGTGCACACAAATGGCAGACTCTTCATGAAAATAAAGAGGATTTGGAACAAAAAAAACATCTGACGTTACAGTATTAAATAAAATTCAGTTTCTGATACATGCACTTAGAGACGTGTAATATTTTTAAACTTTCTGAAAACGGTCTTTGAATATCCCACTCAAAATGGGCTACGGGAGTAAAAGGGTTCACGCATCCAAAAGGGCTAGCAGGATAGGAAGAGGATATTTCCAGCACCTCCACAGGACTGCAGCCTTAACTAAGTAATCTCTAAACTAAGGCTTCCACAGTAAAACTAAGATGATAGCGAATGATGAATAATATTATGTCATTAACAATTTTGAACCAAGATAAACATTAACTCACCTCTTGCGAAAACTCAGGATTGTTGTCATTTATATCCTCAATGTTAATGAGAACAAGAGCTTCACTTGAGCGTACTCCATCATCAGCAATTGCTCGTACCCTCAGCTTGATTACCTTAGATAGGAAAAGTAACATGAATTGTTAAATCCAATGGAGAGGGCTTTCGTTAGAAGATTAGAAGTGTCTTTACCACACAAAACATTAAAGATACATTAATTCATTAGGAGATTATTATTTTTACATTAAATGAAGAGGCCGAGAAGAAACCCAGGATCCCCTTACGTTATATATAATTTGAAAAGAAATCAAATAGAGAACATTTATGAGAACATTCTTTTGTCACCCAAAAGGAAGCACACATATGTTTAAACTATAGTTAGTACATATGAAGACCCTTTACAATGTAATGAATTCATTTCTTAAGAACTAATATGAGCCAAATAATACACTATATCAACACCAAAACAGGTAAAATTTTAGGGCTAAACATTAGAACTCCAGGATATTAAACTCTAAAGTTTTGACCAAAATAGGAATGAATTTATAAAAATGAGACCAAAATAAAAAAATTCTTCTTCTCAAATTAATGATGCAACATTTAATCATGAATTAACCCTGATGCTGTTCATTAAGATACTGTCAAAATTGAGAGTTCTTTCGTTCACTACCTGGTTACTTTAAGATACTGCACTTACTTTTTCTTCCATTTGCTCATAGTCAATTGGTCGATTCAGTTTTATTTGTCCAGATGGTGACGAGACAGATACATAATCCTCTGGGTCAGAGCTCGAGACTTTTTCCAAGATATTGACCGGCTGGCTGAGGATGGGATCATAGGCTCCTATCTGCAGCAACAGTGACCCAACTTCCCTTTCCTCAGGTACAAACACTTGAATAGTGGCGGTTGTTCCATTCTTGTTTGCATCACCAGTCTCATTTGCTACCTGGTTTCTCTGCTCACCCACGAGGGCAGAGCCACTAACTCCAGGGGTCAGGGAAACAACTGAGAACACTGGCAGGTCATCTGAATATGCTTCCACATATATGGTTACTTCAACTGAAAAGATAGAAAGAAATGAAAGCTCCATTAAAAGTGACTTCCAGAGGCGAATTCAGCATCAAATTTGGTGAGGGAGGGGGTCATGACTCGGGTTCGGGGAGGATGGAATACCACTCAGGAGAGAGGGTGTTATTACAGTAGGGAATGCTACACTCTATGATTAATACAACTCAAACTTCTCTCATGTTTGGGACTTGTAGCCACACATTTTCATATTGAATACCTTTACTCCAGAACAAGGATACAAAAACTAATAGAAATTTAAAAATTATTTGAAATAAAATTCGGGGGGTCATGACTCCTGTGATTCCCCCCCCTAAATCTGCTCCTGGTGACATCATACACAATCATAACTTTGGGTAAAAAGAAAACAGAATGGCAATGGATGAAATTCCCAGCAAAACATTTAATGCACTTGATAGTATAGAAAAGAGTCTCGGATTTTCCACCCGTTGATGTCGTCCATGTCTCTCGATGTTTCGATCCGCGACTTGCTGATCATCCTCAGGGGATCTTCCGAATTCGGAAACGTCGGGAGACATGGACGTCGGATCGAAACGTCGGGAGACATGGACGACATCAACCGGTGGAAAACCCGAGAAACTTTTCTGCAACTGATACGCCGGGAAAACCTAAGATCATACACTTGATAGTATAATTCAAAATCATAGTGATTTGAATTTATTAGTATAATATTGCATTGGGGTTGTTAACACAGACCCTGAATTGAAATTCAGTGAAAGAATTCAGACTAAGAATAACAAACAGATGCCTACATTCAAGCCATAGGCTGTAATCTTCAAAATCCCTATCCCATGCAACAAATATTAGAATACATTAATCTGTCCAATACTAATCAGAGATGTGGATATTAAACAAGAAAGAGGAGAAATCATTGATAATATTTGAAAATAAGGTTTTATTTAAGGTTTATGGACCCATTCATGAACAAGGGAGGTGGAGAAGAAAATTCAACAAGGAAATAAGAGGACTCTTTAGGAGAAATGATATCAATGGTGAAATTATGGGCGGAAGAACAAGATGGCTTGGCCTTGTAGTGAGAAAATAAGATGGAAGTAAGATGAAGTTCTTAAAGCAAACATAGATGGACGAAGATAGAGAGGAAGACCAAGAAAGAGATGGTTGGACCAACTAAAATCTGATTTGGAGAAGGCTGGAACTTCAGAAGAGGAGGCAACGGACAGAAAGAGATGGAGGGAAATTGTTGGTACAGGTAGATGTCAACTAGAACATAAGTGACCCTGGGAGTGAGTGAGTGAAAGAATTCAGTACAATGCTTTTCAAGAATAGCTCTAGAAGCAATGAATCAAAAAAAGAAAAAAAATTGGATTTCCTTAATTTTCAAACGATATTAAAACTGACTACAAAAAATGGCGAATGAATAACCAAATTCAAGTTCAACACTGAATTAGAAAATTTAGGAAAGAGCGTGGGTCAGGAAAGGTTGTTTCATATATGTAATACCTCGATCAATTTGTTTCTCCACTTGTTCCATGGCATTTACATCTCTCGCTTCCACAGTTAAGGTGATGACTGCTGCGGCTTGGTGCGACAATGGACCGGCCACAAACAATTCCCCAGTTGTACTGTTTATTCTGCAAGTTAAAAAAACATAAAGCTGAGACACAATGTAATTAAGAATCAATTGAGCAAGTGCATTGATCACATAAATTTTTAAAGTCCAGTAAATTTTTTGTGGTTCAAATATATTGATGGCATCTTACAAAAAAAGAAACTATAAATTTAGTAGCATTAGTATACAACAATAGTTTGAAATTGAAAACTAAACAACATCAAAGAATATATTAAGAGAAAGTATTACACCCCTCCTCATGATAGTTCTATTGAGAAAATGCACAAAATAGTAGTTCTCCCCATGGTTTTCGGGTTAGCTGCGAAATTGTTTTCAAGATGGCTTTTCGTAGCCTATGCTGGCCACATCTTCAGATCAGGTCTGAGTGTCAACAGATGGAATACTTCAGTCAGCATTATTAGTCTTTCATTGGTATTATATTATCATTCATTATACTATCATTAAACAACTAAATGGATACCCATATCAGTTTCCTTACCTGAAAGCTGTATCAAGGTCAAATGCTTTAGAGGATACTGATGGCAGGCCAGCATGGTCAGTGGCAGATTTTGGTTGCACCAAGGAATACTTGAGCAGGGCATCAGAGTCTGGATCATCAGCATGCAGACGTATCAAGAAGGCTCCTGGAGCTGCCCTCTCCGAGACTTGGCGGACATAGGACTCAGTGGTGGAGGCTGGAGGGAACCGAGGGGGTTGATCGTTGACATCTTCCACCTTGATCACTAGAGTTGCAGTGCCAGTCTCTCTGGCGGGAGTTCCCGAATCAATGGCCGTCACTATCACTCCATACTCGGGCAGACCAGCCACACCACCATTCTCTGAATAACGTCCAGAAAACATGCAAAAATATTATTGATGGCTTAGAACCAGTGGCACAGCCAAGGGGTGGGTCAGAGGGGTCCAGACCCCCCCCCCCAATAATATAAAAACACAATTGCTTTCTTTCGTAAAAGAAACCAAAATATTGAAAAATCATGAATTAAAAAAAATTTTCTTCAACAATGAAGTTTTTTCGATGATAAAAAGTATTAAAATAAGTTTAAAACCCATTACAAAAACCTGTTTTTCAAAAAAATTTTCCCCCAGGATTCGCCACCCCCTCCCTCCGTACAAAATTCCTGGCCAGGCCACTGCTGAGAATGACGTAAAATCAGTAATTTGATACTTCTCTCAGTTCTCATATTTCACTCACAATCATGTGTGGGAACAGAAAATTTGATACTTACATTTTTATATAAAGGCTTCAATTCCTACATATATATCACTGTGCTGCTTGCTATGTTTCTTAGGCAAGGCAAATCGGTTGAGTATTAAAGACAAATTTTTACACTACTTATTTACTTCTCAACATTTTGGGTGGAGATTTAAAACCAATCACCCTCTTCCCAATTTGCTACATCCTTGATTTCAGTAACAATAACAGACATTTGATGAAAACCCACTGAATATGAGCTTTGAACATCTGACCTGATCATAAAATAGAAATCTCTCTCACCTAGTCTTTCTAAGCGGAGGTTGGCTTCTCGGGCAACAGTGACCTCACCACTGGCACGATCCACCACAAAATTGTCCCTAGCTCCTCCGGCAATTGCATACATCAGTTGTGAATCAGCTCCATCAGGATCAGTTGCTGACAGGGTGATTACATGAGTTCCAGGTGGAGCATTTTCCTTCACAGTTGCCTGCAAAATGGCCGACTCTTGTTTCACACTTACTGTAAAAAGATGAAAGAACTCGTAACTCATGGTTTCATCAGTGATAAAAGGGCAAAAGATATTAGAAAATAATGGCTATTAGCAGAGTTTAGAGTTTTATATTGGGGAGGTTAGCAACTCTGCTGAGGTTTTGGGGTTATGGAAACCCCTCATGAAATGGGAGATTCCCAGAAAATTTGTTTAAATTAGCCTATAAAAAAAGCATTTTAAGTAATACCTAAGACTAAAATGCTTTGGAATTTCGAAAGGTTTTTAATTTTTTTTCAGACAAATTATCATTTAAGCAAAGGAGAACCAGACCCCCTGGTCCCCCAAAACTCTACCCATGGCTAATAGTCATGCATTGTAAAAGTAACTACGTACATATACACATTTTTTGTCTACAACTACAAAGAATGGCCAGTTTACCCTTTATCTGAAGCATACTAAACAAATTTTCTGGTCATTTCACTTTTTTTAGACATCAAACAGATGTCTAATCTAATTTTTGTAATTGAGCATACACAGTAAATCTATTTCTCCCATGGGAGTAAAAGATAATTGCACGGAAAATGTAACAAAAGTCATCTTCTATGCATTGTTCTTCCATAATAAATGACAGTAATGAAAAAAATGACCCAGGGGAGCATAAGTAGAGTTTTTATTTCTAACACATACGGAAATACCTATGAAATGTATTCGGTCAATGATTAAGTTTGAAGTCCTCAAAGAACTTAATACTGATGTGCAAGAGAACCATATACATACATAATTTAATGAGTTCAAACAATAAAACAATATACCCACTAAACAGTGATTTCTTTCACGAAACTCAGTAGCAAAGGAAATTCAGTGATTTCAATATTCATTTTCATTAAGTGACTCTGGCTGAAAATTTTCAACATTAAAAAAAATAACTTTGAGCAGGTTATTCTTGCAAAGAATTTTGAATGTTTTCACAGCCAACAGTGGTGTGGTACATACCTCCCTTAAACATGGGTCTTTGATTTCCAGCCACCCCAACTCTGATGAAAAGTCGAGTATCTGCATAGAGAGGTGGGTTTCCCTTGTCTGTTGCGCGCACTATGGCTTCAAACTCTCCCCTGCTCCCAGGAGTTTCAGATGACAGAGCTGGCCTGGTGAGGCGAACTTCGCCAGTGTCGGGATCGACAGACAGTGGGCCACCAGTTCCTCCAAGGATTTCATACCTGACTTCTCCCCCGCCCTGGGATGGTCCATCTCGATCAGTTGCCTTTGATGTTTAAAAAAAACACACGAGTTCAACGTGATTTGATCAAGAGCTATAACTCATGCTTGGAGGATAATTCATCATTTAAGTTGAAATTTGCAAGAGATGCTGATAATAAAAGCCTGAGAGCATAATCAAATGAAGGGTTAAGAGTAATTTGGCACAATACAAATATGTAGTGAGAAAAGTAATAGCATAGCATTAAAAGCGTACAAGGGACATGTTACTATAGATCTGATGAAGCATCTAGATTCATGAGAACTGAATTTGAAATGAGGAAAACGTTAGTTTTGTAACTTTCATCTGGTAAAACCAATACTGATGAAATATATCAAAAGGACAAAAAAATACATATGCTATGAAAATACTAACTGTTGGGGCAGTTATTAATTTTTGTAGCCAGCTTTAAAATTTTAAAAATTACTTTTCATATTCAGCTTTGTACACTGCAATTGTTATAAGGAGAGCACATTCTTTCATTTTCATGATGATATCCTGATTGATTACTTTATACCAAGTTATGCTTTACCAAGTTTATTTGCATGAAAAATAGTGGCAGAGGTAAATTTTAAATAATTCCTTCTCTAACCTCTTCATTATCACAAATTTCAAATATTGACCTATTTCAGAGGCAGAAATAGTACAAATTGTCCATAGACAAATTTAATTTTTAAAAATTTGACCAGAACTGGATGAGAAATATTAGGTATTTTTGCCTGGAGTAATCAAGGGGACTAGACAAAGGAGGCCTCAGTCCTCTAGAAGTTTGTTTTATGCTGCAACTTAGTTATCTTTCCTAACCAGTTTTCTAAAATATCCATAGTGAGGAGGTGAAAGCAGAGCAACCCATTTATTTCATACCAAATTTGCTCACTCAACTCTCAAAAAACAAAAATACACAGGGAATAGCAGTGATAAATTATGAATTCAATATCATTAGGAATGTAAATTTTAAGTTAAGAATAGGCATACCTTCACAAAAAGCTGGGGATCAAATGAGGTGGCGCCCTCCCTCACTGTCCTCCTGTATTCCTTTTTCTCAAACACAGGTGCATTATCATTCACATCCTCCAGTTCCACCAGCAAATTCACCGTCGACACCCTACCACCCCCATCCTCAGCTGAGAGTGTCAGCGAATACCACATTTGAGACTCGAAGTCGAAGCAAACGGGATTACTGGAGGACGTGAGAGTGGCAAACCTTCCACCGCACTCCCCAACAAAAAGACCACCCCCAACAGGATGAGTCCAGAACCTCTCGGAACCAAACCCTCCCAGCGAATACGAGATGTTACCGAAAGCGCCACTGTCCGCATCAGTGGCAGAGATATCCGAGATCATGGTGCCCGGTGGGGCATCCTCCTTGACCTTCAGCTTCATCGACTCCGTGTTGAAATGCGGAGCATTGTCATTGGCATCGACGAGGGACACTGTGACTCTTGATCTGTCGGCAGGGACGGCCCCCTCTGCGGGATGATCAGACCCGTTTACCAGCGGGATAGCCTCAACGTCAAACACAAACTCCTTCCTAGAGTTGGGGGAGTCGTAATCCAGCTTTGATGGGTCGGAAACGCGCACCACCACTGGTGTTCGGCCCGAAACTGGTCCAGTTGGGTGAACCGTGAAGATGGAGGCTGCATCACCACCATCTGGGACGTTGCTGAGGCGGAGGATGAAGCGAGCATTCTCAACACTGGCATCTGCATCGGCAGCATTGAGCAGGAGGGATGGTAGTGTTGAGTCCCTGGCAGCGTCCTCGGAGAGTTGGACACGGAAAGCAGGGCCGTTGAAGGCAGGTAGTTTGTCGTCCACATCACGCACTACTATGGTCACCGTGGAGACTGTTTTGGAGTCGGTCGCATCATCGCCATCCATCTCTGCTGCCTACAAGGATAAGGGGAGAGGTATGAGATTGGTTCTAAAGGGTGCAACCAAAGGGAGTGGGAGAGATAGGGTGATGGTCCTCTCGATAATGGTCAGAAAAATGTAGTTATAATACCCTAAATAGTAAGTTTTGATTTTCACCTGCTTCAAAGCTACATAATTAACTGATTGAACCACATGTAGAAATCAACATTTGCCTCAGGGCTTGGTTACAATTTAAGCCTCTTTTGCTTTTAAATATTAATTCTTTCACAAAGGCCAAAAAACCAGCTCTTTTTTTGACTCTGTGAGAAAATATGAATGAATAAAGTAAAAAAATTGGCAAATAAATGAATAAAAGTGGTCACTAAAATCATGTTCCATTACACGTTGTTTCAGTTCAAGTTACAAATGAAAGCTGTGCAAATAATTTAAGTTATCAAACTTTAAAAATCATTTTCATTGTACATAATTTCAATAGCTGTAGCTGTGAGGATTTGTATAAGAGAAGAGGATAAAATTGTTATCAGTACATAGTGTCCAATTCTTATTATAGTTCCAAAGAGCTTTCTTTGATAAAGATCTTGGTTGGACTCCTCAGTAACATGGGTTATTTTTTATACCAGAGTATTCACATTGCCATACGAGCATTTGATGGTAACTGGATACTTACTACGACTTGGAAGGTGTAAATTCCTCCACTCTGCACAATGTCTGGATCTTCACGGTCCAGCATTGTGTTGTTTGTGACAAGGATTGCAGTGGATGTTAGTCTTTCAGATCCCTCAGAATCTGCATTCTGAGGAACAGGTTCCAGCCTGAAGTAACCCTTATGGTCATTGGAAAGAGATAGCTTAACAGGGCGTGGGTTCCCATGGTCACCATCACGAGCTCTCACCGTCAGCACAGATGTGCCCTGTAAATGGACAGCAACTAATTTTTCATACAGTTTCAAATGAAAAAGGCCCATTTTATTTGTGATGATTATATGTTTAATAAACATGAGAATAATGACTTCATTTCAGAAGGGTTATAGATCCCAGAACCCTTGTTGTCTTTTCTCATACCCTACATTTGATGGTCAATACATAAATTTGTAGAAGCAGCCAATGGATTCAAATGGCTTTTCATCCGCCAAAAATATAGGTGCTGTGATTTAAAGCCATTGGAATGTCAGACCTCGACTAGAGTTGAACATTCAAACCTCAACTGTCATTATCTTGTCTGCTGTTGGCAAGCGGCAGGCAGGGTGAACATCGGGCTGGCTCAAGGCACTAATAATTCTACCTAACTGGTAAATGTGATTCTTCAACCCCATTGATTCAGCAATCCGGATATTTTTTAATAACACAGTGGCATACTTTATTGGGCAAACCTTGAGAGCGAGACGAGCTCTATCTACTTTGGCTCACCTCAGGACTCCCTTCAGACACGCTGGCGGAAAACGGCTCGTCCAGGAACATGGGCGGTTGGTCCTGGACGTCGAGTATCTCAATGGCAACCCTTGAGGTGGAATTCAGGCGGTCTCTGGGATTCCTGGCTCCGTCTGAGGCGATCAAGGAGAGCGAGTACCCTCGGCGCCTCTCAAAATCAAGCGGGGCCCTCAGTCGGAGGACGCCCGTGAACTGGCCCTCGAGGACCTTCTCGGCCCACACATCGAACGTCTCGCACGCCTCGGGGTCTTGTGCATCCGGGCTGCAGGAAAGGGTTATGTCCGCATTGACCCCACCGTCAGCATCCGTGATGGAGATGGTGCCCGGCAGCGTGATGATCTTGCCCACCTCGGTCGTCTCCGGGATGGCCAGCGAGTACGGCCGATTGTGGAATATTGGCGGGTTGTCATTGGCGTCCAAGATGGCCACCTCGCGGCGCACCGATACCGTGTTGGCTTCTGATCCTCCGACAGGTTGGTCTACGGGGTGAATATATAAAAGTATAAAATCCGAGGATTACTCAGCAATCAATGTAATATGATAATACGTAATAATGACTTGTAAATTAATAATAATAACAACATTGAACTCTTTTCTTCCACTCGACTCAATTTTTAATGTTGATTAGTGACTGGGAGTTTACGTCTTCAAGAATTAAATGAAAAATTTTTGGTCGACGTTTCGGTATATTTTCATACCTTCATCAGGGCTTTTTTGCAATGAATCTTGAATCAAAAAGCAATCAAATAAAAATATACCAAAACGATGGCCAAAAATTTTGCATTTAGTTCTTAATGACCTACACCTAAAAACACTAATCAACAATAATAATCAATTGTTAATAGAGGCAGCTGAATCAAAGTATCCTGATATCTCGGGGTTGCGCTTCAGAGGTCTGGCCTACCAGTTACCGACTATTTTACCCTTTCCCCTAAGAAGTGCTTTTATTATGGGAGGAATGGGGGTCTTCTTTATGCGATGAGCAGATGAGCACATAAAGCACGACGAATCCCTGGGGTTAGGAGAGGTGTGGACGGCTTGGAAAGGAGATATATATGAGCAAAACCATGAATTCAGAATTTCAGCTGAACAGGCAGTGGCGCCGACTCCATGGGGCCTGAGGGGGCCCGAGCCCCCTCAAAAATTCCTTATGGGCGTGAGGAAAAAATGTGTCAGGCTTGTAGATTTTTCCCGGAGTGTCCAGATATCGAGATTCGAGTTATCAGGGTTCTAATGTTGATCATATGATTCTTCTAAAATGCTTAAAAAACTTTAAACTAACTACTTATAAAATTTCCTGGGACAAGATCCTCGGTTTGGGCCCCCCCCCCAATATTTTTTGCAAGTCGGAACCCCTGTGAACAGGTGTTATGAAGAGTATAGCTCAGGCATTGCGCAGTTTGCCCTCTTAACTTGCTTTTGAGTTCGAAAGTATGAACGCGAGATAAAATTTTTTTGCGACAAAATTAGCGAAAAGTTTTCGCTTTTGATCGCGCAATAGGTAACCTATCTCTTATGGGAAATAAGACTCACCAGTAACGCTGACCACGACCTCGAGGATGTCCTCGGTCTCTCTGTCGAGGGGCCGGACGAGGACGACGACGCCGCTGGTAGGGTCCACGGTCAACTGTGGTCCGCTGATGGAGTACCTCAGGCGGGAGCCCTCAGGGTCGGAGCCCTTGAGGGTGTACACGAAGCTGCCCACTGGTGTGTTCTCGGATAGGGCGAAGCGGGCCATGTCACCGCCAGGGTCCAGCTGGGGGGCACGGTTGATGCCCTGCGCGCCACACCCGGAGGACCCCAACACCACCAACACCAACAGAAGGACATGGCTGAGGAATGTCCGACCGGGAGAAGACCCGCGGGTCACCCGGGGCTCGCCCGTCTTCGGATTCGCGGTCCCCATGACCACGGGTCAACCTAGAAGGTAAACAAGGCTGATTAATACACTTGGAGATCAACAATCTTATTAAATAAATGGTTAGGGTGCATTATCTGGGGCCATGCCTCAGGTAGGTCCGAGTTAGGTGTAGCCCACCCTCGGAAGGGTTGCTAATCTCCAACCCTTTCGTCGAGTCACTTAACCTCGCTGGCCTCTCTTCTCATATTCAACACCTTGACCTTTTTCAGTACTGGATACCTATTTGAAACTTGGAGAACCTGTAAATAAGATGTATATCTAATATTTAATTGCTCAACTTTGATTGCAACCGCAGTACTTATTTGCGAGCTATGGGTAATCGAAGTTTGTGCTTTGCTCGAATAACCTCAAGAACGAGTATTTTCTTCGATATAACCGTGGTAAAAGATATTAAAAAAATGCGTAACTGCAGCCTATTTTCCCCCATAACGATGTATAATTAAAGAAAGAAAATTATGGTTTTGTGAGATTTTTCGAGTGCATTCACGTTATTTACTTCTTCGTTACCAAATTTGAGTGCGCATAATTTCTGCTCCGACAGTAATGGCCAAAACGGTTCGATCTGACTTCTCGAACATGGCATATGATCTTATGTAAAATATTTCACACCCCATCTCAGGCACGTAACCAGGGAGGGGGTGGGGACCCTCTTGGGGCTTCAGGCTTGTTTTTTTGTTTCCCTTGTAGCGACTTCCTGCTATACATCTCCTTAGGAGACAACTAGTCCAGGAGAATTGATCCTCTCCTACCTATTAAATGCTGTGGACTGATATATTGGTCTCAGATCCGAAATGTTCTTAACCTACGGTATTATAAGCAACTAACACCAGCGCCATGAAGTTCAAAAGTTTTTCGAAAAATCAGGAGGATTTCGGAAACAAACGCCATCATTGACTCAAAGTAAAATCGGCCAACACGGTGCCCATCTAACGATTTAATTTTTCCGACGATGGAATTGCGATCCACACGAACGATTTCGAGAAACATCTCGCCCTTGCTCGCAAAGGGATCGTATTCCCACGGGCGACCTTGAGATGTCCTCAACCGGTTCGGAATGAGAAAACTTATCCAAGTATGCAACACACTCGGTAATTAAAAACCAGCGACCTCAGAAGCGTAAGAAGAGGAATAAATGGGAGTGTGGAGGCGAACAAGGACCATCACGGGCGGTAACCTCAGAGTAAATACAACATGCCCTTGAATATGAGGCGTGCGAAGACAAAGAATAATATTTTTTCTAAGAAGTTGTCATTTAAATGAATAATACCATTCTCGTCATCCTCAAACATCTGGTGTAAATAGTAGCGTGACGGTGAATTTTCAAAAACACGGACGACATTGTTATAGCCTGTCAGATTTTTTTTGTGTCTATTGATAGACATATTTCATATTTATAATCTGATGGGAGACGTTTCAGCCCTTATCCATGGTTATCTCCAGGTCGAATGAAATCTCGTGTAGTTAGAATAAGGGCTAGAACTTCATTTTGGCTTTAATAATTTTACCATTAAGCCACTGATTATAATAATTGTTTCGTATTGTTTCTGTTTGATAATTAATCCTGAATTGCTTAATACTATAGGCAACGATTTGGTAGCGTTTACGAAAATATCGCTTTTTTGCTGATTGAAAAGTTTACAGCCTTTTGTTCAAGTTGTGTTTCTAGGGAAGGAAACACATTCAATAAGTAAAACAGATGTAACATGATAATATGTTCAACTGAATTATAATTATGTACTAAATATCTTTGGGTTATAAATATCATAATATGCATATAAAATTGATAATATTTGTTTCAATTATTCCACTTACCTATCGTCGGTGGCTAAATCGGTAATAATTCGTCACTAAACGTCAATGCTAATAATTACGTCCATAAAATACTGAATTACAGCGTATTTATATTATTATAAGCTAAACAAGATGGAATGAATGTAAAATTGTCTCGGTGAACCATATTTTTTCGCTTTTATCGAGGTACACAATCAAATAAATACTTTATGATGTTTCACACAAATCTTGGACCAACACCAACCAACCACCAACCACCTCAACCAACATATCACTATTCAATGGTCCCTATCCATATCTATGTATCAATGGACCGGGGATCGAACCACGGACCTTTGGATCAGTGGTGTCATGGTGCCGGAACGCGCCGGTACGCCGTTCCGGCACTGGTTAACAAAAGACATAATTGTCAAATAACACTTTTATCAATTTTGTTGCTTCAAAATTTCTGATAAACCTAAAATTTCTAATAATCGTAGCCAAAACAAAAAAATAATAAAATGTAAATAATAACTTGCAATAAAAAAACGCACAGAGAAATATTTAACTTCTAAAAAAGTTGAGGAAAGTGCGTTCCCCCACTTCTAATTTTGCCATGACGTCACTGCTTTGGATATTCAGAAAAGAAAATTACGAGAAAAATGAGGTTCCTGGATAGCGTGTGCTCCTCTCTGCGGTTCGGAAAGACAAAAGTCTATGGGTCGATTTCGGAGAATTTTTCCCATGCCTAACAATTAATGTGAATCCCAATGATAAGTTTAAGACCACGAACCGGAGCGAATTTACGATTATTTGTTCCTAATGAAGCCTAAATATCCGTGCGGGAATGTAATGCACTCCAACTAAAGACAATTAAGAAAGAAATCGTGTCGGAAAAACATTAATGAGGATAAAATTGAAGGAGCTCCGGTGAAAGCACCATGAAATCAATGGTACGTGTAAAGGCGTCTAATTGGTGGCTTGAGAACTTCTGAACATAAAAAACTAGCCCTCATGACAGTTGTAGTGATGGTCGAAAGGATACGTGGATACATATTTCATTCCGATTCGGAACTGATATCAGGGGGTTCATTCGGGGAAAGAACGATCGCATGACGATAAAATATAAACAGCTCACCACAAATGTCATTTAGAATCGCACGGTTTACTTCAAGGTATTCTTTCATGGATCACAGTCATATGAATATTAATTCTCAAAAATAAGGTATTATAATTTTAAAAGTTTTTGCGGACCAATTATTAAAGCCGTTTTGTACGGGGCTCGTCATTGCGCAGGTTAGCACTGAAAACATGTTGCTGAACCAATTGCGAGAATGCAAGCTAGGAATTAGAGCAGGGGCTATTTTTCCGTCACGCATCCACGCATTACAGCGTTTGTTTTAGAAATTCCCCGCTTTTTCGATTGCACCTTCGTACATACGCCAGATTGTGCAATGACCTTACCCGTGTAAAACGGCTCTCATGCCGTTAATAATATATCCCCGGATAGTTAAATGCATTTAATACATTAAAATCACGTCCTTGTACACCTCTCACGTATATAACTCATGAAATGTATATTTCGCTTTTTATTAAAGATAAATTTCATTATATGAAATCATACTCATCATTGATTAACGATAAAAAAGCACTTTTCGAATTTATTTACTAAAAATGACCCCTTACTTCCATCCCAAAACCAAATGATTGGGGTAGGGGTTCCATGGTCAATTCCCCTTTGGTTTATTGTCGTTATTGCTTCAAGAAACGAATAAATGGGAGTCATTTCCATTAGGCGACACCAATAAAAACCCAAGCACTGAAGTACTGAATAAGATCATGAATAAAAATGCATTTCAGAAGCTCAAAAGAAAACGGAAAAGCTTGAGCTGATCCCAATAAGCTGCCCGAAATCGCATATATTGGATTCAATGACGTAATGTGACGTGAATTGTCTGGCCCAGATATCGTCAGTTTATAACCCCTCACTAAGACAGAAATAAACTTTTACATCCCACCCTCAAGGATACAGCTTAATGTTGAGTTCTCCGTGAGGTGACGAGTTCTATACACAAAAAGAAATAGTGCAATAAACGCAACAAAAGTGATTCCTTAATAGCAATCAGCGTATTCATCCACCGGCAATGAAGACAAGTGGAATAAAAAACGACCATAAATAATGGGGTAATTTGCAATCGTATACGTACCAAAAACTACGAGCGGTAAAAATTAGGTATCTGCAATGGCAGTAACGTAGGCAAAATGAAATGCAAAAAAAAACTTTATAATTCGACATAAATTTAAGCTAAAAAAATGTATTCTGTGTTTCCGATGCAAATGTACCAGATGATGACGAGCCACGTCGAAACCTAGGTCGTACGGTATAATATTTATGAGGAATTTTAAAGTTTGTTGCATTTCATTATGAAAAGATGACTGCATGAAGTCACGCCCGAAACAACGTATTACACTAACGTAGACGACTAATGTATACATCTTCGGCGTAAATGCCTTAACGGATACTTACATTTAATAAATAATTCGTATGTACAATAAATATACAGTACTTAAATGCTACTAATAAATATTTACAGTACTTTCATACCATAAATACAAATATGAAAAATTTTCAATGCAACTGGTATCAGGGGATTCTCAGGAGATGTCATAGACCGAGTCGATATCCCACTGCGCTTCGCCGAAATCAATTTTGAAGCGTGGAGAGGCAAGAAGCAGGAAATTCTGGAAGGAATTTGGCTACATGGCACGTATTTGCATGTTAGGGCAATCAAATTATGCGCTCTTTCATGATTTATGCAGGAGTGGAAAAGGTCTTCGAGAGACCACTACCAACACGGATTACTTGTATCATTACGCCGGATAGGATTTTCGTTGAGCAATAAACACCGATAATGTGGGCTCGTTTTAGGTTTATATTACTCGAAATCGATAGCGTCTCATCGGCCTCTGGCTACGGCATTTGAGCTTCCGAACGGCAATGGCATGATAAAACATATTATTACAATTGGAGGGTTTTTAAGGATTTACGAAACCAGTTTTCCAGTAAATACCCCATATAAACTTCTAGTATGGTAATCAAGAAAAATATGCTACACTACGCTACGATAAATATGGTAACTGCTATCAGTTATGTTTTCGATGTTCAGCCGTTGCTGGTAATCGACGTTTTGGCTTTTTATTTTATGTGTGGCGTTATTGTTTTATGTGGCTATGTTTTTTGTTTCACTGTATTGGGCGTGTAATTGCGGTTTTTGATCTTGAATATATGAAGTGTAGATTGTCTGTGTAACTCCAAAGCGGTGTCAGTAGACTGTTTTGGGTTTTGTTGAGTGAATGTTGGAATGATTTTGCAATATAGTTAAGGCATTGTGCCATCGTTTTTATTTTTAGGTTTTCGTGTATGTATTGCGGACGAACCAGGGGGCGCCCGTGATTGTCCTTAGTGTTTTATTTTATAAGACTATGAGATAGTGTGTGTGTTTGCTATATGGATCCCCAGGCAGGGTAACCATACGTGAGGAGTGGCCGTGTATAAAATCTTTTTCGTGCGCAGTCCTAGGCGAGGACTTTTTAAGAGGGGAAAAATAGCTGCAAACGCACTTTTTGCCTTTTGAACCACCGCTGTCGTATTGGCGCTCCATGTGAGCTTTTTGCCCAGTGTGAAAGGATGATGTGTTAATTTACATGGGGAGAATGGGAGTCAGCGAGGAGGATGCAGATGATAGGAAGATATGGAAGCAAACAGTTGGCGAGGTGAAATACACTTTAGGGTATAAACGGCCAAGGGAGTAAGTAAGTATGAATGAAAGCACGAATATTACAGAAAAGGATCTTCTGCAATATTCGTGCTCATTACAGAAGAGCTCTCATTCTACAAGACGGCCGCTAAATGTGTTGTCACCCACGCATTTAAATGGGTTTACAAGAGTAACCACTTGTGTCGCTGACGGACAAATTGATCCGAGTTTCACGGGGAAATAAGGTATAATTAGGGATGTTGACCGAGATTTATACACATGCTAATGTGATCAATAAAATTCATAACTCTTCGAAGCTATTTCTGGCAATTACAAACATTATAACGCAAAATATTGTAAAAAAGTGGATCCCATTGCACTAATCACCGCGTAGCGGACATTTTTGAAAACAAATTAAAATGCGAACGATGTTGCAACAGATATCAGCCTACAATGGGATGGAATTGGACCTCCTCTAACAAGTCCCCTGGAATGAAAGGATTCGTCTGCGACGAGGCAACGGTCCTGGGCTCACTGCAGCTATAACGGCAGAATGGCCAAGACTGTTCTTTTTAGATCGCTTGACCTCTTTCACTTTCAGATTGGACCAGCTCGCCCACCATGCTAACTTCATCCCTTGCAGTCACCTCTCTCAAGGGCGGGACCGAAAGAAATGCCGGCGCTGTGCCTCGCGAAGCCGAGCAACAGAGGCGAACTGGTATCGGGGAGAAAATGCTTTCACTGAATTTTAAAAGAACATATGGGAAGATGAAATCAACTTAAAACTCATTTAAAGCGATCGCAACCGCACGATTCAAAACAAATACTTTCGGATATGTAATTAAAAATCTTTCGCCATCACAGGCGATATACATCGAGGTTAATTTATTTTATTTATTTATTTTCAAATTCCCCGTAATAAACAGCACATAGAGGATTTTCACAACGGAGGAATTAACAATGCACGATAAAAACATCCATGCCCTGGATAGGGACCACCTGCCCAAGCAGGATTCGAACCCGCGACCTACGGTTTGGCAGGCGAGGAATTTGAGGACTTTACCCCACCGCCACCGATGCCGGCATAAAAAGTTAACCCCTTCCAGTTGAACTCATTCGCTGAATATCGTGCTCCTATCCTCCACTTATTTTTTCTGTGATTCCTCTTAAAATAATGGTAGATAATGAAATTATATTTTGTAATTTGTAATCAACGTATAACAGTGAAATAAAAAGTGATAATCGTTTCATATTGTTCACGGACGTATCCTCTTCCCGTTAGGACATCGAGAACACAGCCATCGCTACTCGTATAAAATCATTTTATTTCTTCCAATGCATCATATTTCATGAAATATGAGTTCTTATTGTACATAATGGATGTTTTAACATTGTTCAAATTTCATAATATTTTTATTGATCCCCTACTAGTACTAAAAATCTGATGATGAGCTACATTCGTTTATTGCGCGATTTGGCATCGGAAGTTAATGACGTGGTAGACTCGGCATTTCAGCGCAAGGGGTTAAATTAAGCCAACAAAAATGAGGATAATTGCATACTCACATGGTGATCCTGCGTGGAGGGACCTAACGAAGCGGTTAAAAGGACCAAGTTATCTGGGGAGGAGGGATCATAATTATAAGATTAAGGCCCCAAGGCAGCTGTCAAATAAACTAAAATTTTCCTCCCTACATCGGGGGATAGAGGAATGGAATAGCTTGCCGGAGAAAATTTTTATTGAGCCCTTTCCAACTCACGCCACTATATTTATCAATAGGATAAATAAAATTGAATTTTGAGGGCTTATAATTGTATATTTTTTAAATTTGGTGTTTCTTGTCTTTTTTACTTTGGCCTTAGTTTATTATTGTGTAAAAATGGATTTTGAGGGGAATGAAAATGTAGACATGTATTGTTTTTTTTTGCTGATTTGGTGCTATGTGGACATTCATTGTGTGAAATATTTGGCGAAAAATTTGGTGCTTTGAGGACTTGTATTGTGAGTGGGAAAAATGGTATTTTGAGGGCTTTTTAAATTTTTTTTCTACTTAGTATTTTGTTTTGTATTTTGGGTCTTAATGTATTATTGTGTCTTAATGCACTTCCTAAATCCATGTTACCACCCGACTTCATGGTCGACTTGTAACTAAATATTTTAATAATAATAATTTAAGTAAACAGTTTTTTCGTCTGTTTGAGTCGAGCGTAACGAATTTCGTTCATGTAACTAACGAGATTTGTAACAGATAACTTCAGGCTTGACTTTGTGAAACCTCTCCACATTGGAAATAAAGGAATAAAACTTTCTAAGGTTCACTATCATATTCATATGGGCACGACCCGGTATTCGTAACGTAGTTACAACTTCAGGTGCAAGATGTAACTACGTTACGAAATCCGGGCCGTGCCCACATTAATACAATAGCGAACCTTACAAAGTTTTATTTTTTTATTTCCAATAACGAGATTTGGCTAATGTTTTATTTTAAAATTTCACGAGCATCAAATTGTATTCGATTCATCAAAATTATATACATATTCTGGCATTAGTCAACTATTTAATGCCTGATCCCCGCTTTTCGTTAAGAGCAGGCTAATTCTGACCTCGGGTTTCTCTCCAATCTTCATTCCATACCCTTCCCTCATGGCGCATATGACCACAAAAATTCCGATTTTCAAATGCAAAATTCCAGATAACAAAGCACGGAAAACCTACATATTTGTTGCCGTTGGTCGATGACTTACGATTGAAAGATTGTAATTTGCAATTTTCAACCTTATTTCAGAAGATTTTGTTTACGGTGTGTCCTACTGCCAAACCGAGGATTTGAGCTTGGGAATATTGGATTCAACTAGGCTACCGCAGTCTCTAAATACAGTGACGACAACATATTTCGGAGAATTAAAAACAATAACGAATATGTACTATAAGTCACCAAAAAAGCTTTGAATCAAAACCAATCCGTGATCTATATCACACGATTGCTATCTCGGGTTACTTTCATACATAAAGCCTTGGGTGTACCCTGGGTCATTTCAAGCCAAGTTGTGACATTAGCTTATGATATTATTTCCTTTAAAAAATAGTTTTAATTTAGTTACATATCTTATACCAATACGTATCATTTTTCGTGGGTTTAAAGAAAATTTGTTGAATGCTTTCGTTTCAATACAGTAGTGATTTTGCTTAAAGAATTTGGCAATTTTTGCTTCTATCGAATTTGATGAATACAGCAGCTCGATAATTTTAGCAATAAGTTATTTTATATCTCAGTGATGTTAAAAAGTTAAATTATGACACTGAGACTGGATGATTAAATCCTTGCACTTTTAGGTAAACAGTTTTAACATCTATTTCAGCCAACCGTAGCGTCATATTTATATACCTACTGAGATTTGACACTTGATGTTGCAATGATTGATTTATCACTCCTCATCCAGTGAGTGCAATCTTTCAAGGACTTTCCAATTGGGAAAGGTGAAGGACACTAGACATTTTCACAGAACAATGGCCCGTTAAAAATTTTGAAATCTATGAAAATTTTCATCAGGAACCGCAAGTTTCGAAATAGAGTGACGATTGGAAATTTTCCAGAAGATCAAGGACAACGGATTCTGTCGGTATTCATAGCTTTCAAGCATTTTGTCAAAAATAACCTTTTGCGTGATTTTGAGGAATGGGCGAATTATTTCCACTATTCCTGACAGGAGAAAGGATAGGGAGGAAAGAACCAGAGCATACACATTTACTTAAAAAACAGGGTTGATATACATTTAGAATACATATGTATACGAGTATTTCTACGTTGCAATATGATCAAAGTTTGTACATTAGGGGTTAAGAAAAACCTTAAAATATAGACCAGCAATAGTTTTCACATTTGTTGTCAATCTAACCAAAAGTAATGAGAACTACCCTAAGTCTCATATAAGGATAACTAGCCTATATAGTACCTATTAAACAGTTTTAAGAAAAGTTTATTTTTGACGGAACTTGTATTTAATCTTTGTGAGGAATATATATTTGAAAAATGCAATTATTATAACAAAATTTCTTTAACCTTTTCGACGCCACAAGCCTCTTTTTTTTCGAGTTTGTATTACAGCATAAACTAACATGGCAAATTGAAACGATAATAGATCCCGATAGATAGATTGAAACGATTGTAAACGGCCTCTAAAACGTGCAGAGTAAACGTCTAGCTTGTAGGGTGCCCAGACAATCCAGTCGGAGGTATTTTCAAATTTACAGTTACACGATTAGATTCCACTTACCTTCCCCAAGTTTCCCATTTAAATCTTTATGAGAAACGAGCCAGCGCATAGCAGTAAGTCGACCCCAAAGGTTACTCCGTAAAGTGGTCACAATATAACCTAACCGGCTCCATACCACAGATAATTACAAAAAAGAAATATAGATGCATAGATGAGCTGAGATTTTAATTCCATACTCACAGCATTCTACCAACAACCCTGATAGATAAACCCGAGCTTACTCTAGCCTTTTTTGCGTTTGAAGCTGTAATACCAGTTTTTAGATGCAAAAACCTTAAGTTTTCCTGTAAGAAATACCCGTTATCTATTTTCGTCAAACATACTTTCGTAATGATCACTGCCACCACCAGGGCTGCCGACTTATAAAAAATATTGGGGAGTCCCCTACTGGTGTCTTTCCCCGGGAAATTTTATAAATAGTGAGTTTTTACAGTTTTTTAAAATGCATTTTAGAAGTTATATGATCAACGTTAGAAACCTCAAAACTCGACTCTCGATAACTCAACACCCCAGGGAAAATCGACAAGCCTGACACTTCTTTTCCTCCCCCACATAAAGAATTTGAGGGGGCTCGGCCCCCCTCAGGCCCCATGGAGTCGGTGCCACTGGCCACCACTGCCTAAAAAACAAGTAAACATGTAACAACTGATTTTCAATAATTTCATCACGATCATCCTATTTGTCAAGGCAATATTGCACTTCATTGAACGCATCAACCCCGCTAGACCGTACTTTTTTTTACGCGTGGTTTCTTCCGAGGATTGTCTTCATGGCGATTAAAAAGTTTCTGCCAAAAAAATTATAACTAATCCCATAAATTTAGAAAGTTAAAAAATATTTTTCCATTTGTAAATGTAGTTAATAAATTAGAACACAATGGAAGAAGATTTAAAATGATTGATTATTGAATATTGTACCGTCATCAAAAGCAAGAAAATGTGCGAAATTTCGATCCGATTCGACAATGGCGAGTGGGTAAAAAAAATCAATTACAAGATTTCATCGGTGAAACAGACAAACAGACGAAGTATGTTTACGAAGTGTATCGATGCGACCCTGTTGGCCATGGGCCAATAGCTGTAGTTGACTCTCTTATCAACGGTAAGCATCTACAGATAAGAAGACAAATTTAATATTTCTGTCTCAAAAGTCTTTCCCACGAACCTGAGCAACGGTGTCAGAAATTTTGGCGGGTCAAGTGATAACTGTAAATATCGAGGACAAAGGGAACATATCAGCAACTGCGTTCCATTGTCACATTTCTGTTCATGCAGCTACCACGATTCTTGGTATGTTCTTTCTAGTAGTGTATCATCCAGTTAGAACGGTTAAGAACTCGGGTTAAGAACCGACCCACTTCTGTATTGTTCCTCCAAGCAAATATCAGCCTAGTTTGGAAAAGAATGCATTCAAGACACATTCATAAGAGCCATGAAAAGAGAAAGTAATCACTACCGCAGAGGAAACATATTTAAACGTTCTGAAGGTGGTTGCTAAGTAACCAAAAGCGAGGTAACCCCGACGACACAAACCACTAATTTTTTCGCAGACGTGTCATTCCCACTAGAATGTAAATTTGCCTGCAGTTTTTTACCTCGTCATTTCCTCATGATCAAGGGAACGGATTAAAAATATCAGCAAACCAATTTTTCACATTTTTCTAGATTTTCGTCACCAGTAATAAAAATACTAAGGCCCAAAATATAACAACTAATGCATTGAGTTAACAGTATCGAATTAAAAATACGAAAATAAGGGTCTTAAAATTCTCTGCCAATGTGCTTAAAGAAATTATGAAAGGCTATTTCCTTTCCTATAAATCATTATCTAATATTCAATTAGATAATGGATGCAAGACCTTAGGCTACCCATGGTACACTTCAGGTATTTAGAGCTGTGAAACAGCGGCTGAAGATCTTCGGATAAAATCTAACTGGGCCCATTTGAATATCATCCGAAAAAAATCAACTTTCGAAATATAACACCTACGGAGATGATTTCGATTGCAAGGGTAAAATTCGTTAGAGATTTATTCAAAAAGCGTTACAACCGGAAGATTAAAGGTAAATTTCAAACACTGCTTGCACAAGATTGTGAAATTCCCTTACTGAAGGCAGCGAGGTCAATTCCTTATCCTGGGTTACCAGCGAACACGACGACATGCTCTGACGACGAGACCGAAATGATATTCGTCGGAAATACCCAGCTGTTAAACTAGGACTAGAACTCGAGATCCCGATGTCCGTTTCTCATACATGTATTCACTAGTCTTCACCTTTACCAGTCCCCGACAGTCTCTTCAAACTATAAGCATGAAAAAAGCTGATGTTAGCACCTTATTACATTAGTATAAACGCAGTATAAAACATGAACCACCACCGTGCGGTAACAGGCTGAACTTCTCCAGAAAAGCGTACTTAAGACGGGGTGACAACTTTGGGCCCAATTCCCTAACGCCTCAAGAGTATTTCCGCTTATCAGGGCCCAGTGTGAATTACTCTCCTTGGTTGGGCAGTAAACGACCCTTATCGGTACAACGAGGGGTTGAGGAAGGACTTGCTGCGAGCATGGTAACACATAATAAGCCAGCTTTTTTTCATGGTTAAATAAAAAAACACAGTACTATTCCACAACCTTATATTTGCAGTCTACTAGTTTCAACGTTACAACGTCATTAACGTGACGTTGTAACGTTGAAACTAGTAGACTGCAAATATAAGGTTGTGGAATAGTACTGTGTTTTTTTTATTTAACCATGAATATCTCATCGTTCCACCAAGTAACGCCTAAATCTGTTGATTTTATCCAGCTTTTTTTATTTTCGTGTGCCCTTGGCTTTCAATACCGCGGTTTCGTATGGTTTTCACAACATTTGAATTCATAGCAACAATAATCCTTGTATTGTAGTGGATTATATTCGATGATTTGCAGGAATTTCCATGCTACATTGCTCAAAAACTTACATGGTTAATGTTCAGATAATCTGATTCCATCATTGATCAATTTCCTGGAGTTTTTCCAAGAAAACCTGTTCAGTGCTGGGTTGATTCACGACCATTGCGCAGCCAATACAGTAATATAATTAGTTTAATTCTATGCGCATTGTGAGTCGGAGTAATAGAGAGAAATCGTGCACGAAAAACTATGGACAAAGAAAGGTTGAGTATGCCAAAATAGGCACCAGTAAGTGATTATGAACCTCGTTAAATGATCGATGGATGAAATTATTTGAAATATTCACGGGATATATAAACTTCTACATCCCTGCATCCTAAAAGGAACATTAATACGAAAACCAGCTCTCCTGAAAAAGATAACGCGTTTAAAGTTTAATCTAGCAAAGAGCACGAACATTTACACGTAAAAAAATATTCTATTCATCACCATGAAAAAGTGTGCTCGGATTTTATATAAAAACCTGCGGCGATAAATTACCTCCGGACCGTAAGTAATTTCCTCTCCTTCGTAAATGGCCACTCACGAATGAAAACTGCATTAGTTCCATTCTACCATTGGCTGGGCCTTTTCCTTCCCACGCACGACCATCCCGAGTAGCGGGCGAGGGAAATCCTCGCGAAAACTCCACTGTCACCGTTACACGCGCCTCAGAGGCGAGGACAATTCCATTACACACGAACAGGTCACCGACTCTCTGGCCCACAGGAAGATGATCACGGGATCCTTCGCGCCACGAATACTTTGGTTCGTAGGCGGATCTAGGGGGGGGGGACAAGGGGGCACGTGCCCCCCCCCCCCCCCAGACCCTTAAAAAATATACAAGATTCTTATTTCGGTCCCATTATCATTGCGTTCATTTTGTATTACGGGGTATCCTTGTGCCCCCCCCCCCAGAACAAAATCCTGGATACGGCCTTGCTTGTGCCCCCCCAGAAAGAAATCCTAGATCCGCTTTGCTACTTTTGAATCTCCAAGTCAACGGGACTTCATAAAAAAGACCCCAATCCGTCCCAAAGAAGCATGATTTTTGTTGCCACTTTGGGGGAATTTTAACTGGTTATGAAAAATGCCCGTAGCGCGGTATTGAGTGAAGAGCGATCCATATATTATCAACTAGCAGGCCACCCGTTGAACCGGTGAACGGTCAATTACCGGTCAACGGTCGGTGAATGTCAATCGCAGAAGTTGTATGACGTGACGTAATAAACTCTAATGAGAAAACGACGCAAAGGACGCGTCGGGCACAATCAGAAGTAACATAACTGGCTTTGGGAACACGAGAAGAATTAACATAGAAACGTTGGTTGCAATTCGTACAGTCGTACGGAAATACATAGCGGACAGACAAACACATATCCTCCTTATAAATATGGATAGATAGAAGATATAGGTAATAGAGTACTTGGGAACAACGGGGAATAGCACAGTAAAATAATGCATTCTTGTAATGCATTAGACTCTCTCATCTCGAACATAAATTGCGGTTAACGGCCCTAATCATTTCCCCTTGATATCCGGATCGTAAGCCGTCAGCGACGCAAGAGGCGAATTTTTTAAGGGCCGTTTTACACGGGGCACGTAATTCCGCAGATTATAACTACATTAATTTCTCATCACGGCGTGGAATTGCTCGAGTGCACGCACGGAATAAGAGCAGGGACTATTTTGCCATCTCACGTCCATGCATTCTCACATGCGCTTCAATTCACCACTTTCCACGACGCAATTTGACTGCGCCTTCGTGCACACGTCAGATTGTGCATTTACGTGCCCAATGTAAAACGGCCTTAGAACATGTAAAAGCGCCGCGACTGTCAAATCAATAAAAAAACCGAATTCTTAGATTTCTAACTTTAAGCGGTATTCGGACTTGATTGTCTTTGAACATTTTTACTCTAGTGAATTGGTAATTCACTAGAGTACAAATTTACTAGAGGCTGGCCTCTGTGGCGGCGGGGTAACGTCCTCGCCTGCCAAACAAGAGGTCGCGGGTTCGAGTCCCGCCTGGGTAGGTTTCCCCCATCCAGCGCATGGTTGTTCGTGTACGTTTCCTAGTTAAATTTGTTGAATACCCCGATGTAAAATGGCTAATATGAGCTGTGAGTAGTTTGAGAAGAAAATAAATTGCAACTTTGCAGGTATTGGAGGTCGCTCATGACAGGGGAAATACGTTTCACATACATCGCCTTCTTTCATAGAATTTCGTGCACCTATTCGTGCCATTCGTTCTCACGTCACGACCGTAGCGCGACAAAGGCGGAAGAGGACGGCACTAATAAGGCCGAATAAATGGGGAAGTTTCCCACAGTAAAACGCACCCAGAGCCACGCACTTCCGCAATGACGCACGTCCGATCTTCCGACAAAGAAAAAATTTTCAACCCCGAGAGAAAAGAATTTTTCTCATCTCGCGGGCGTGAGAAAATCTTAGTGCCGTTGCATCATCGTGCTATGCTTTTGAAGAAGTCCTCTGCCAATTAAAACCACTGAGTAATAAGCGAATAATCATGAAATGGGCTTAAAACAGAGAACGTGTACTTGCAGAGATGATCAGCCAGGTAATTTTAATATGTTATTTCCACTGAACTCGTATATTTATGGGAAACCCATTCCTCAAAACTACAAATTGACTCAAATCGATATTATCTGGGTGAATCGATACAATTGAAAATAATTGAGCGGTTAATTTTTCTTCAGCCCTTCTAAATACTACGATAATGAATTGTAATTTAAAGTTTATGCAGTCCCGCACTTGCGCGCACTGTCGCCGTATTGTTTGAAAGTGGTATGTGATTGGTCCACGAGGATGTGATGTTGAATCTTGATTTCAGGCTCTAAGAGTATGACAACATGAAATTTTCACTGTTCTGGACGCGCAAACATAGAAGATATTAATTTTGGCTAGCTTTTGTCAGCCCACTGTAGGACGAGCCCCAAATAATAAGAAGGCCCCCACTCACGACTCCCAACCTACCTATCTGGGATGTAGCCCCACCAAATTCCATTTAGCCCATCTACTTCAGGAACTGTCATCTAATGTGTGTGGCTTCGATGGTTCTACCTACTCGCATTTATAGCCTAAGGAAGAAGAAGTACGACTTCCTTCAGTAAAAAAAAAATTATCAGTAAAGATCTTGTACATAGGCTGATGAATATGAATGAATTAATATACCTTCCGGTCCCTTAAGGAAGTAAAGAGCGTTTTCATAGACGGTGGTGGCAGGGTAAAGTCCTGGCCGGCCGTACAAGAGGTCTCAGGTTCGAATCCCAGCTGGGTGGATTGGCCGTATCCAGGTTATGGATAAACATTGCCTTTATGCTTTTACGCGGTTTATGGGTTTATGCACGTTTTATTGCCGAGTTCAAAACCCCGAGGTAAAACGCCAATGGTGTTATTTTAGGCGGTGAAGGAATATATCGATAAATAAACCCATTCCGACTCCATAAATGTAATTTCTTTTCTACAGGGCGATCAAGCATAGTTAATGAAAACACATCTTTGGACATACTCGCGATACTACTCTCTAGTTGAAAAGTAAACAAATATATTTGTTACTATATTACCCTGCCTCATGTGCGTGGCCTTATAATGACATATAGCAATAGAAACATTAAAATGTCGTCAAAAATCAAAAGTGATGCCACTCCAATTTTTTGGGGAAATATTTTGGCCCATAAACATACTGTTACATACATTCAATATTGCCGAAATGTGGAAAACAAAAAGCAAAATTTCCTTGCTGTAATAACCCGACGCCGACATTGTTGGATAGGAAGGATTCTGTAAGGGAAGTTAGGCGGAAGTCTTTTTCGCCTTTGTCCGATGCAGGTGAGGCGACCGAACCTCCAGGAACCATTGTTTGAGATGGAATAGCGGTCTTGTGGTCGTCTCCCAACTACGTGTCCCAACGCAACCACCTCCAGCTACGATACCGTGACTCGCATTCTCATTTACCCCATGCAACGAAAGTCGTCATAAAAACAAAAACGTGGGCACCTCGAAATACGCCTCTCTGATTTCAGGGGGTTGGTGGAGGACTATGAGATGCAAAATAAATACTTTCCTGATAAGTTGTTTATGAAATACGTCAAAAACCGAAGTTAAAAAATATAGGTACGGTATCTAAAAATAAAGCTGCAATAAGAGCTCATGGGAGATAAAATAAAAATTCGGGCACAGATAATGTGGATAATTTAATCCTTATATTTTTAAGGCAACACTTTATGTTTAGATATTTGGGCCGACCGCGTCGCTATCTGAATGCCAATAACGTATTCTTACTTCATTGAAGTGCACAACACAGCATTCATTTGTTTGTGCCTCAAAAAGATGCAAAATGCCTACGGACCAATTTTATCATCATTATCATTAAAACGAACCAATAGTGAGTTTATTTCGCTCATAGAAACCTTTTTATCAATTCAATGCAATTTCCGGGAATAGCTGTGAAAGAGTAGGAACGATTTCATGTTTCCTTGGCGAACTACTGCGATGAATATTGGTTGCCATTTCGACTGGGTCAGCAACTTTCAATGGAATATTTGGGTGGAAATACAACAAAACACGCAAAATTTCACTTTAAATTTTAATTGTCACGGGACCCGGGTTGCGATACTGCATGGAACTCAAGTGATTTGACTTGGCTTAAATTGACATGAATACTTAAGTCTTCTCAGGGCTAATTGATGCCAAGCGCTCAAGAGCCTTACCTCTAATGTGAAATACAACTGCGAATATTACAATAGAGGATGCTCATAAAGTGTTGTCACCCACCGCGCATTTTAATGGGTTTACAAAAGTTGCCACTCGCGTCGCTGACGGACAAATTGATCCGAGTTTCACGGGAAAATGGGGTATAATTAGGGGCGTTAATCAAAATTTATACACTTTATGATGTGATCCATCAAATGCATAACTTTTTAATGCTATTCCTCGCAATTAAAAATATTATAATTCAAAATATTGGAAAAAAGTGAATCACAATGCACTCATCACCGCGCCGCGGACATTTTTGAAAAAAGATTAAAATGCGACCGAATTGGCAAAAGATATCTACCTTCTGTTGGATGGAATTGGGCCTCCTCAATTCTATCTCATTGGCTATATCAGTCGTAGCACGTTTTATTTTGTTCGCGAAATTCGCCCAAAGTCGAAAAACGTGACGTCAATTCCCTAAACTAGGGATATTAAGTATAGTTATCCCAAGCTGGATTGAAATCCCAAAATTTATATTCTACCATCTCTCTCGTGTCCCGAACGTCTAATCCGCATTCCGAACAATATGACTCACTCCGCCTCTCCCATATATGCTTTAAGCTCTCCAATGACCCAAGCACCAAGCAAGTCCTCTCTCCGTTAAAATGAGGATGGAGAGAGGGACCGTTCTATGATGCCTTTACACTTACTTGTTAATACACATTACTGAAGCAAACCCATATATCGCCCTACTTTCACATATTAGCGAGTATTTGTCGTGTCGACCGTCGAATGAGGTCACTTGCACCAAAGAGGATATGCGGGTTGGATAGATGATGGGGTGAATATCTATGGGGTAAAAGTGATTTTTTTCCTAAGCAGAGTAAGGTACAAAAATTAATAGAAGTAATACACAAAAACTTAGTGGTCAAGGGATACGAGCAAGGAGGTTGTAAATATCTGGAGGGGGCACCACTGGTTTCGAGTGTGGAGCGAAGTGTGGCCGGAATGGGGGTGCTTGGGTAGGACAAGCCACGCCCACTTTGACCAAAAGATTCACAATCCCTAAGGGTCAATGCTAACTATTTGGTGAAATTTTTGGCCTTAACTCGTTAATACATTAAAATAAACTACGGAACGCACAATGTAAACCTTTTCTTTCTTACCTCGTTGGTAGGCTTGGCGAATTTATGACTCGAGTATCTTTTACCAGGGAAAAATTATTATCATTCACCACTGTTACGTTCTACAACCAGCTCGGCCGAAAATAAAATTTTACAGAAGTAAAATAGTCATTTACTTGCACTTATACAGCTATTGATTTGTATTATAGACCGCGGAAATTAAGAAATGCAGTAATAAAGTATATTTTCAAGGATATCCCCACCGGTAAAGTGGCTAACAGAAACACAGTTTATACATTAATAGAGGTATCGCGAATGGTGATAAAAATCCTATGACAATCACCGGCGAAATACAAATGATTATAGTAACATTTGGCACTTAATTTAGTTCATTTTAAGAACAAATCTTAGCCACGTCAAAATATCAGTCGGAGACTGTGTCCAAAAATTGTCTAACTAAGATGGCGGAACTTTGACCACGCCAAAAACTCGGAAACAGCGCCTTCAGATATTTACAACCTCCTTGGATACGAATGAGTCTCTATTCTGCGCTGACATCGAGTGGAAAATCAAATGAACTACTAAATACCCAGTTGATCTCGTTTGTTTTCTTTACCTGATTTCCGTACCTAACTCTGCTTAGAAAAAATCACTTTCACCCCTTAGCTTCTCACCCCCTCACACGAGTGAATATCACTAATACCGCAATAAAGGTTTCTTCAGTCGTCCAATAAATGTGATTTCACCGACCTCGCATTTGAATGGATTTATTTAAGCCGTCACTTCTGAAGTCGCCACGAAGCGCGGGGTATGCGCTCCCAATGCTATTCTTGTGGTGGAGTTCAATTTCACTTTTATATCTGGTCGTACGCCTCATTTCATGCACCAACCCAATTTGATTAAAAAAAATTATGCTCTAGGTAATGCACAAGTACTGCTTAAGACGGAATTTTAAGACAACACTACCAGATAATTATGAAAATTTTCGTAGCTCCCAACAATTATCAAAACCTTTTAGATAAATTCAAGAGCACTGTCTTTTATAACGAAGTTAGCCATATCTTACGGACGTCAACATACTACGTAAGATCAGATCATATGAATAAAATAAGAGAGATAGACTGTAGAACACACAGATTCAGAATGTCTTTTTTCCACAATCAATAAGAGATTATAGCGGCAGCATTATAACACATTAATAGATTAGATGACTTGTAGTGAAGTCTACTAACTTATGTAAAACTTAATTCATGTTTCTGAATTTATAATTATTTCTAACAGCGTGTGGTAGTGTAATTTGTTAGTATACGTGACGTTTTTGGACCGTGTGGTGTGTATGTGGGAATCCAATGCATGCTGCATGCTGGTGTTTGATCACCCCCTGCCAAACACCCTAGAGGTGGCTCGCAGGGTATTATGTAGGTGTTGATGTAGATGTAATAGAAATATTACGCATATGAGCAAAATATACTTGCATATTTATGCAAAGACAAAACTTGGCAACGGTTAGTAATTCCTTGTGCTCATAGCAGAGTTCGAAAAAATAAACAACTACACAGGGTGCTTCAGGTGGAATCTGCAATACTTATGGAGGTGGTAGGGGAGACAATTTTAAGCATTTTTTGTCCATAAACATTGGGTTGCAACTCTTTCTTATAATTTTGAACTTAATTAAACTGGAGCTTTGAACGAGAATCAACAATAGATTTGCGGAATCTCACCCATTTTGTGATTGCGCAATTACGGTATTCCCGTAAATTTGGGATACGATTTTACTCCAAAAATGAAATAAAAACAGAATTAAATTTTAGTTTTGTAATTTTGACCATATTTGACGCATTTCTGCATCACGTGCGCCAAGGTTTGAACCTGGACACAAGGGGCGGAAAGCCAACGAAATAGCCACCACACCAACCTGATTCCCTTCGTGAATATTACATATCATTATATTTTTACATATTTGTATATAAGTATGATTAATTCGCCTTGTTTATGACTACACAAACACATGACTCAATTTACCGGAACACAAGTAATAAATTATTTTAAAAAGTCAATGATTTATATTTTTACAGCGAGATATGACAATTCACTCAGCCTTATTTTACAAAAGCCCAACACTGGAGTTGAAAAATCCTAGGTTAAAGTACAAAAATCCTGTCCCTTCAGAAACGATATCGACCCTAAATAAGTAATAAATTACAACCAACAAATCTTTCTTGAACGCGACTATCAAGAGGAACAAGAGAACTTGGGATTTTTTTTGCATCCGCCTTTCGGCTCAAAGACGAATATCAAAAATGTACAAAAACATTTTAAACTTTACGAAAATGAAACTTGCTTCCCTTCCTCAGTGGACTTTTACCCTCCTCAACTTGAACTATGATCACCCTTACCTTTGCGAGGCAAGAATTTCGAGAGGTGGACATAGACTACAGGAAATAGGCATTCGAAGCACGCATCCGACGACGTAACTGAAAAGAGGAAGTTTGCCTTATGAGTGAGGAGAGTTCCTTGACACCCACCGGGGTGGCGAACTGAATAATAATGTGTGAAATGCCTCTTATCTGCATGGTCATCGATATTGAATAGCGGCAGTTCTAAATAATTGATCACTTATGAGGTAGTGCGACTACCTTGTAGCTAAGAGCTTAAGAATATAAGCCTCGAATGATACTGACTGCAGATGCTGAAGATCAAATTCGAAAAGATGAGAAGAAAGACAATTTTTTCAAACCAGTTTTCTCTATAAGTAAAATAGACCCTTTGCATTATCATGGGTACGATTTAAGATGAATTCCACATACAATCTGAGAATCAGATCTCATATGCGCGTTTCTTAACACTTGAAATTTCGTCGATTTCGTTTACCTTCGCATACTGCTTGTCATAAAAGATGTTATACTATAATCTTTTAACGATACTTTTAATGGAGTAACTTAAATGCGCTGATTCTCTTTTAACCTATTTCCGCCCACCATATGGCTACATCCTACCATTCTTTGCATGTAAGACCCTTGATAAAAAAAACCGCACTCCTTTTTATTGTCGTATTGCAACAAATACGTTGTTGAAGCTTGCATGAACTTAATCCAATTATCAGTTGATTTCAAAGCTGGTCGAAGTAACCCCATTTACGGAAAGAGACGGATGCGAAACAGAAACTCAATTTGGATGTCCACTGTCAGTAAATTACATTCAAGTATCATTAAAGTGAATAGAAAATGGTATTCTATAGATAACTGTAGCTTAACTTCATCCAAAAAACGCTCGCCCTAAATATTCATCCTTTCTATAAAGGTCTCTCGTAGACATTGAACAAAATTAGATTCTGATCTCGTTACCAACTAGTGTAGCTATATGGCTACGAGTCAATCTGAAGATACATGTTGAGGTGTCACCGAAATATTTCAATGGATTACTAAAGACAACCATAGGAGCAGCGTACCTATAAATCTTCTCAATGGCAAGAAGAAAACTTTCTGGGCGGAATTGGGCTAACTGATTCCTCATCCAGACATACAGTCGAATCAACATAAGATGGAATTTGCTTTACCTCTTTTAATCTTTCGTACATGCTTTCTTGCTTTACTTGATAAATGTTGGTAACTTTATATAACTGCACATTACAATCTCTTTGCTTTTACGCCGTACCTCTGTAATCTTTTGCGATCAGCATGTAGCTTAAATATTATGTTAATTTTATCTTAGAAATATTCCTTCTGTGCAATAATTTTACTAACACAAATATACATTTTATAATGTTTTATTATGCATCCAAACATTTTGAAAAGTGGTTAACTCACGTAACAAACATTATCATTTATGAAGGGTTTTCCGGAACGGATTTATAAATCGGAAAGCGAAGGACAACTGTAAATTACTTTTCTCTACTTGTTCCTGACACACAAGTCCCAAAAAGTGTCCCCACTGGCCTGCTATTCACTCTTCCTCTCGACTCCTCCTCCCTATCCGTCATTATAATGTCCCGAGGCGCGTATTCCACGCACGGAGAAACCATTCTTGGGCTCCTGCGTCTCCGGCAACGGAGGAATTTATAACGGTTAACGCGCCTCCGTCGATACGATTGGCCCCACCCTCCTGACACGAAGCCCCAGACGCCCTTAACCTCCCCTCCCATACATTTCCGCCCTCTCACCTTCGTTATCACCCGCCCACCCAGTATAAGGCGATCGGAACGGTAAACGCTAGAGAGCCCATATTAATAACTACATCTATGTGATTCCCTGCGAGCCACGGTCGAATGCAGGACTTTTTTTTGGTGGGGGGTGGGGGCACAAGGGTCTTACAGGCAAACTATCTTCTCATATTTGAGATTAAAAAAAAACGTACCACAATTAATGTACGAAATATTCTCTTTATTTTAGTATGAAAGTTATTAATATGAAATTAAATGATAGGGACTCCGTAATACACCAAACAAAACGAACATAATAATAATAAAAAACGTATCAAAAATCTTGTCTATATTTCAAGCGTCTGGGGGGGCACGTACCCCCGTGCCTCCCCCCTTAAATCCACCGATGCTGAGAGCCGATTGAGATCTCACGAGTCTCCGCCAAATGTGGGGAATATTTTTTATATTACTTATTTCCTAACTACCAAAAACAGCGCTATTTGGCCTTCACATCGGGGTTTTTATGCCATTTAACGTGCAAAAACATCCATGCCCTTGCTAGGGGCAACCTACCCAATCGGGACTCGAACACGCGACCTTTGCTTCGGCAAGCGAAGAATTCACCCCGCTGACACCGAGGCCGACAAAAATATGTTAAGTATCTTATTCAATAGCCGAATTACCGACGATGGACAAATCAAGAAAGAAATAGTCAGTAGAATAGAGCAGGCGAAGAGGGCTTTCAACAAAAAGAAGAATCTTCTTACAGCTGAATTACAAGCATGAAGTAAGGAAGCAATTCATCAGATGCTACATATGGCTCTTCATAAGCGAGGCATGGACGTTGACAGCACCAGAAAAGTTAAGAGTGGCAGCATTTGAAATGTGTTGCTACCGAAGAATGGTGAAGATAAAAATGCATCGACGGAATAGGTACGTAATGAGTAAGTGCCGAGAAGAGTGGGAGAAAAGAGAAGCCTCCTAAAAACCTTGAGCAGAAGATGGGAAAACTTGTCATGTTATGAGGCATGATGGCCCAATGAAAACAATCGTAGAAGGAGAAGTGGAAAAGAAGAAGGGCAAGGGACGGCCTCGACTGAGTTACATTGGACATGTTATAAAGGATGTAAAAGAGAAGAAATACGTCGCTATAAAAAGGTAAGTGAATAGGAGAGAGGAATGGAGAGCTGCGTTAAGAGCAATTTTTGATTGTTGACTAATGACGATTCAAAGTCGCGTGCATACACAAGGCAAAAATATTAATTTCACAGAGCGATTGAATATTATATGCAAGCTTATCGATGAATATTTTCCTTCTCTTACTCGGTCAATCCATTTTACCTTCATCATTCTTCGGTAGCACCACATATCGAATGCTTCCACTCCTGACTCCTCTGCTGCTGTCAAAATCAAACCCTCACTCCCATTGAGAAACATGCTTCATATGCATCGGTTGAATTACTTCCTTACGAGATCCCTAATATTTGCTAATACCTGAGGTCACGTTTGTGCTTCACCTTATTAATTTAATCCTAAACTGGGGGCATTCCATCGAACGAGCACTTATATAAGGCGCACGGAGTACATACAAACAAACAGGAACGCTGATTACCCAAGTTTTTACACTCGAGTAACTGCATACGATCTTTCTCCAACCTTCATTTTCTCAGTCTAAACCGAAAGTGGGGGAAAACCTGTTTTGTTTGGAAAGGAAGTGCATTAAATGATTTTCATGGAGGGTTTTAATACCATACCGTTACACATTTATTGCGCAGCCATGAGAAACCATGAGAACTTGGCCCGCTTCTTCAGGGACTGGAAAAAGATATGCTTATTAAAACGTTTCAAGGTTTCACTAACAATATGAGGAATAAATATGTTTACTATCTGACTCAATATCGATCGCATGTACAAGACAAAAATATTCGTTTCATAGAGCGATTAAATATCATAAGCAAGCTTATTGAGCCTATTCGAGGAATATTTCCCTTCTCTCAAAATCGGTGGAGACTTTTTACTTACTTGTAATGTTCAATAACACTTAGATATTCAGAAGGTATTCCAACTAAACGGTAGGTTTGAATTAGGTCACACCCCGTAAAATCCCACAAGCGTGGGAAAAGAGCAACTACCTTTTATTTCAACAGCTCGAACTTCCTCGAGATCACGGCTGAATTAATTGAATATATTAGTGTGAATTACATAAAGTCAGTGGGCCGAAATTGGTTCTTCCTGGCATTATTACAGAAACCGGTTAATCAAGGAGGCAAACAAAGAGAAAAAGAAAATCGGATAAACGAGCGCTATCGTCGTAGTCAGTCAATCAGAACCATCGCATGACCTCAGATTTTCACATTTCAATCTTGATCGCTAGTGCAGAAGCCGATTATCCCTCTCGTTCATATTTTCTCTGAAAATAGATCCTCAATCGTGTAACCAGCTGATGCGTCTCTAAGGCAGATTATTGTCCGCAACATCAAAATCAACATTAAAAAAAACTTAATCTAGAGGAATCAGAAAGAGTTTGCCCTGGTCAACTAGCATCACAAACCTCATGAATGATACACATGCGAAACCCAGTACAACCATAAAATGAGTATTTTTCTTCATTTCCTTGATTTTTTCAATTCATATTAAATCAGTATTTTGGAGGTTAGGTTGCAACTTGCATTTCAATTTTTTCACGTGCAAAAATTCTAACGTTTCTGTTTCTTTTCATGCCTTCACCAGGACTTTAAATGAAAATTTATACTTATAATTTTGATGTTTAAACAAAATAAAGGGTCATGAAAATGTTTTTTTACAATAGTATAATAAAAAAACAAATTCAGAAGTAAGTTGACAAGAAAGACGAAACTAGAATTTTGACACCTTTTCTGGTATTTTTTTTTATGTTGAAGGATAGAATTTTCCAGCATAAATCATCTATAAAAATAAAATACAACAATGCTCCCTTGTAAACCACAGCTTAAACAATATACAATACTTTCGACTCTGAAAATGACAATATTTTATATACATAACACAATTTATTAAATAGATTATTTACAGAAATTGTAAATAATTTTAAAACCAAAAATAGTCGTAACAAAAGATCAGCCATCGAAAATTCAAGCAAAATTTATTGTTATTTCATTTAATCAAAAGTGATAGGTTACCATGAATTGGATTGTATTGGTTACAATGAATAAACATTGCGGAGTCGAATCGATTATTGAATCGAATAAATAAGCTGAATCGTTGGCAAAAATGACATTCCTGTCTTTTCAAAACCTGCTTTTTAAGATACTGATTAATTACAAAACAACTATCTCAAAACCATGTCGTGAATGGATACCTCAGGTGAAAATGTATGTATACGGTGTGACGTCAGTGGTTAGGCTAAATATTGGGATATACCTACGACCACGGTGCAATGTATTAAAGGGGAAAATCTGTTTAGGTAAATCTTCGAAGATGTAGATGGACACGAAAAAATGGAAATAATTTTAAGTGCGGAGGAAACGATGGGAAAATTGAGTACTAGCTCTCAACCGTGGAGGGGACGGGCACTAACGATGCAAGTTCCCTGGGGATCCAAACGGACTGTAGGCAACAGCAAATATTTTTCCTCGGACGGCAATATAGCGAGGGAAACGATGGATTCGCACGATTTTGACCCGAATTTCGGCAAAACCGTTTCTCCGGGGAAAATGAAGACTTGGATCTCTCCCATTAAGATCGGCTGAGATGTCGATTTCTTCTTGAATGAAGCGGTTTGGCAAGAGTACCCAGTGCAACACTTCACTGAACAACGGAAGATGGACAGACGAAGATTTTCCGACAAAAATGGAACCGCAGTCGGCGAAAGGAAGAGTTTTTTCTTCTTTGATAAGACGAAAGGTGTTACTTCACCATCGGCACGAAGAGGCTACGCATGAGGGGCTTTTGGTGCGCGGCCAAGGATGGCGAAGGAAAAAATATTTAGGTCCGTGCAGCCACTCGTCAAAGGCTTTGTCTAACATCCGCTTCTCCAGGCAGAGTATTCTTCATCATCTGACTGTTGACAGCAACATTTTTTTGAACATCACAGCCAGTACAAGACAACTTCAACTCAACGTCAATACGGATATACATGAATTGCTACAAGCAAAATCACCCTCGATCGGGAATCGAACCACGGACCTTTGGCTTTCCGGCCAATGCGGAGACCACTACGCTATCCAGATTCTATAAACTCCAAGGCAATAGTATAATATATTTCATCACCGTTCACACGGTAGGCTTCGCAATATTATATGGCTACGCATAGTTACTCCCAGTCAAAACAAATGTATCGTGCGCAAAATTGGAAAAATGGTTTTTCTTCAGCAGAATATTAGCAGAAAATGCGCACGTTAAGACGTTTTCGTTGAAGTAGGACGCTGGCTGGTTTGAAGCTATTATCTCGAATAACAAAGGCTTATAATAAGTAATCTCTCTCGGAGAAATAAACGACATCTTCAATTCTGGAAAAAGCAGCGACTCAAGCGAGAACTGAAGTTAATACAGTATTTTTTTCATTATGGTTATCCAATCACATAGGGCAGGTTATTAAAGATGTAAAAGATAAGAAAAACTTCTTAATGAAAAGGCTACCAGATGGGAGAGCGGAATGGAGAACTGCGTCAAACCAACATTAGGATTGTTGACTTGTGACGATGATAATTTGCTCATAAGCTCAACAGATTCAGGCTTCAATTGGTGGAAGTTAGACATAATTAAGTAAATAAAAGATCGAAGCACTTTTATTTATTTAAAGATAATTTACTCATTGAGATGACAAATAAAATTAGTAATAATGACAATTATATCCATTCAAAATTTGTTTGAGGTCACATTGAACGGATAGTACCTCGAGTGTTACTTCCACGAATATTACAAAAGAGGATTCCCAAGTTGGCCACTAAATGTTTTGCCACTAACCGCACGTTTAAATGAGTTTGCAAAAGTCTCCTTTCGCGTCGCTGACGGACAAATGGATAAGAGTTTCACGAGGGAATATGATACAATTACGGGTGCTAACTCAAATTCATATTCATGATGATGTGATCAATGAAACTCATGACTTTTCGAAGCTATTCCTCGCAATTACAAACATCATAACGCAAAATGTTGAAAAAAAGTGGATCGCATTGTACTCATCACCGCGCCGCAGACATTTTTGAAAAGCGATAAAAAATGCAACCGAAGTGGCAACAGAAAAAAGAAAAAATATGGAGAAAAAAAGTGAATCGCAATGCACTCATCACCGCGCCGCGGACATTTTTGAAAATCGATTAATAAACGACTGAAGCTGCAACATAAATCAGTCATCTATGGGATGGAATTGGGCCTCCTCCATGCAATGCCCTTGGTTACTTCCATGGCATTAAGTTTCCATTTCCGGGAAGATAATTCGCACTCTTTCGTAACCATGTCTCGAACCACTTTTTCGAGCCAGCGTAGACGAAGTCCCCGCTCCGACGGATGGAACCGCTCATCCATTTGCCTGATTTTATAATTCGCTCGCTCCACTCTTAAGAGGCCGAACTTTCTCTCCTCCAAACTCGATACTCAAACTCAACCGTTCCTCAACTTTCGCCCTCGCCACGCGGGACACTCGTAACTGCTCCCGATAGTACGTCACCCGCCCTTAAAATGCCAGTCGATGTAATCACTCAACAGTCACACGCTCGAGGTAACATTTGAAGCGATGCGGTGGTTGCGCTGCCGCTCCGTCCAAGGACAACTGTGCCAACGCTAATAATAATAAAATAGACATTACGGAAAACTGACCATTGGTAATAATTGTTCATCGCATGGTTTTTTTTACAACTACGGCGTACAATCACAGAAGCACATCTACATCTATATGATACCAAAGGAGCCACCTCTGGGGATCATGGAGAAACAAAAATAAGTACTTTTCCAGAAACTTTATTTAATATTAGCTGTCAACTAGTTTCGTCGTCTATACCGTCATTATCAAGACAAATAGTTCGTAATAATAAAAAAATTAGTGGAGCAGTACTTAGTTTTGTTTCACCATGAACATTTCATCGTTCCACCAAGTAACGCCCAAATCAGTTGATTTTATTCACCTCGATGGTGTTTGGCAGGGGGTGATCAATCACAATCATGCGAAAGGATTCCCACATGCACATCACACGGTCCAAAAAAAGTTACGCATGCTAACAAATTATACTACCACAGTCATGCAAGGCAAAACTTGCCAACTACTCATTAAGGGTTTATACCAATTAAGCTAGAACACACAAAAGATGCTTTTAGAAATAATAAGAAATTCTGAAACATAAATTAAAGTATACAAAAGTTAGAAGGTTACACTGCAAGTCATCTAAGCTATTTGTGAGTTTTAACGCTACCGTTCTTATTGATCGTGGAAAAATATTATAAAAACGGTGTCTCGTCTACAGTCTCTCTCATTTTATTATAAGTATTTTCAAACCACGTTCCTTTTTTTAATTTTGCTAATTTGATTTCAATTACAATGTTTTGTCTTAGCACAGGAATATTCATAAGTTTTCAGCAAATACGAAAATGTTTCAATCAACGTTCGATTGTTCTCTTTCCAACGACGGATACGGAAGTCTTATATAGGCGTTCCACAAACTCGAATGCGAGACGATTTTGAATTTCCGGAAATATTTTCCCGTTTCTAAAGCTTCCACAGACCTATCCAGCTGCCAAATGAAAGCGGCAATCAATCTTACTAGACATCGCTATTAATTCACGGATTAATTTCAAGTTAACAATGACTGTAGTCCCACGAGAATAAATTTCCACATCAAAATATAAAGAATCTACTTTCTAAATTACGTCCCGATACGATTATATTCTTGAGGGAGACTAGCAATTAATCTCCTCTAAAGATATATTAGAAAGGCTTTCTAAGGCCAACAGAGCTTACTTCCCATTTAAAGTGCTGCAACAACGAATTAAACCTCTAGCTAAATAAACACGAGCCTTTACTTATTTGAGCAGGAAAGTTTTCGATATAAGCCTATTTATAATGATTGATTTGAGCATTTACCCATCGCAATACTATTTCAACATCGTGCTTATCGCATTATTACGTTTTCCTATCCCCATTCAATTAAATACTCACCGAAATAGAAACGCATCGAATAATTTGAAGAGTAATTGCAAAAATGGATTATTTTCCCTCAGTGCAGCTCATCTAACGTAGTAATCACGAAAGACTACTTGTAAGCACTCAAATTTCAATCAATTTTTCTACGCAGCGAATTATTTGCAAATTAAATAATATTATTTCTAATTTCCATATCAAGGCACGAATTGTCACATTGGATCATAGCTCAAGTAAAGCAATATGCTAACACTTAGCGGTGATCACATTTTAAAAGAAAAGGTACGTAATCGGGAGTATTATAACTTGAAATGTACATTCTGTGACTTAGCGTTTAACCATACTTACCTGTGGAATAAAAAAAACTTCATCGGCGATTGGTAAATGTGACGCAAGCTCTATAATGAATGTTTCCTCGATGTCAACATAACTTGTTTGACAGTTCCTCAGGAAAACCAATTGCTACGAGTTTTCACTAAGCGTCAAACATGGCACAGCAATATCAAATAGAAGTAATGACACACAGAAACAAATTCATAATTTTCTTTCTTAAATCTAGTGAATAATTCTAGGGTGCAGAATTCAGTGGCAATGTCAGTTTTTCTCAATCTCATCAAATATCCACGATACACAAATCGACTCCAAACAAATTTCAAGTTTCAACGACCAGGAGACAAATTGTTCTATGGTTGCATTAATTGCCATAATGATGATGATGATGATAACTAAGATGAGGATGACAATTTCTGAATGCCTTTAAAACTAGTCAGCCTAATAAACCTCTTTATCCCATCTTATATGCATTCTTCACTCATCTTAAATTCTAAATAGACTCTTGAAATGTGTTTACGAATGTGTCCCCGATTCTGTACCAAGATGCCCCACAGATGAGGCATGTTGGTACAGGTGTGTTGTTTAAGGAAAAATTTTATTTTACTGTTTAAAAAAATGATTTTCCAGAATAAATTGCAACTTAAAGGCGCTAAAAATGTAAAGGCGCTAGCATAGCAATTTTATTGAACACGTTTATAGATATTTAAAAAAAATTACAAGGCATAAGTGCACCCAACTGCCCCCGGTCTCCCCTACTCAAAAGTGAGATTAGATTATTCAAAATTATCTCTAATTTAAAATAAATTTTAGCTTGGATGATAGGCTCTTCACGGGAGAAAATAAAGCGCGATATAATCGCCAGGATCTTTTCGGTAGAGAGGAGTATACACATACCAAAAAAATTCGTTTGCACGCAATGGGCGGCTACTACTGACTACGGCCAGAGTAAATAGAGAAGTCGATATCGGTTATTCGTTAAAAGATGATAAATTCAGAAATGACGCAAAAAGACCACAATTCAAAATAAAGGCAAGAAAAATGGGTGACATTTTCCAGAGTTCATGCATAGCATAAAAACAAAATTGGAGATTTAAGTTCGTTAATTGACCTAAATATCATTAATAAGCGATCACAAGATGGAGAATCTACTATGACAAGAATTCTCGTCGGATAAGAAAGGAGATAACTATGCTGAAATAGAACAAAATATCACATTTTAACCACTACCAAAAATAGCACAAATACTTTCCTCATTCATCGCCGCTACAACGATAGCTATTAAATAGATATAATTTACTATGAAAATAATATCATGTGTAGGGAATGTAATAATCTCGACGAACCTAAATTAGGATTGAAAACAATTTAGAAAGTAGATAAGTCGTGAACTAAAGCGTGTAAACATCCACGCGGCGACCTAAAAAAGACAGTAAGTGTTCCTGCAATGATAATCTCAATTACTAATAACCCAATACAGCTTCACATTGGTGCCATTACATCGTGGTGATGAACGGCGCGACGCGTTGATGGAGAAAGTCGGTAAATACTTCGTCGTGTTCAAGGCGTTAGGGTTCCCAACCCCCCTCAACGCAGATATTTCCCGAATAGATTTTCCCCAAGTGGTTGGGCAAAACAGGCCACAGCCATCACGAAGACGCGTGACGCACGCCAGCCGAGGACGGGAAAGCATTACGAGGCACGTTTGAATTTCCGGTGGGTCACTCCTTCCTTGTATCCCACTTGGTCAGGCTCATACTCAGGCCGTAATGCTGACCATTAAATCGATGGCTAAGTTCTAACATTACGTAACTCAAAATTTGGCCGGTCTGAGTTAATAATAATAATAATTTCGTTTATTTTCGTGAGCACTGAGGCCCATGAGAAAATATATGCACAAATTTTAACATTTTCAGCATTGGTACATAAATAGAAGAGAAGAAATAAATAAATGGAATTTAAGACAAATTCATCCTGTGCAGATCGCCAATAGCATAAAACCAATTCAGAAAAATAGTATTTACAACAAAAGAAAAAATCGCCATTTGATATAACAGACTTATTACAAGAATCCAAGGTGATAATTCATTATGATAATAGTGTCAACCAAGCAATACTTTTTTCCAAACCCCCTAAAGCATTAGGATAAAACTGTGATTTAGCACAATTCTAAACTCAGTTAACCATTTATTCACGTGAATCAATAAAAATAACATTAATAATAACTAGGTTTAACATGAATATAAACAAGAGGAATTCAACTAGAAGTTAAGGAGGCATTTTTCAGAAACCCGTATACTGCTAATACTGTTCATAAAAAATAAAATTCAAGCAAAAAACAACTCTTTGTTTGCAATGTATGCTTCTAAGTCAGTTTTATGTATTTTTGGTTTTTAATTTCAATTAAAATTACATACAATTAAAAATTAAAACGTTTTTTTTTGCCCTCCTGAAAAGTTGCTATTTTTGAGATACGTGTTGTTAGATCTTAGCCATCGGTGTGTGTGGTTGATGGCAAGGAAACTATTGAAATGGTGGGATCGGAAACTACTGGAAAAGATATCGAAGTAACTACGTACATGAGAGCGAAAGGTGGCTGCATAGTAGCCAAATCTGAGTCTCACATTGGAACTTCGTTATTATTAAGTATGAAACGTAAACATAGGGCCGTATTCTTAGTCGACCCTGTAGGGTCAACCGACCCTGGATACGTCATCAGCCCCTACATAAACCGATCTCGCCCTACATACGCCAAATCAAGCCCTACATATGGACGTTTTTGGAACTAAACGGGCCCTACTTGATGTAGGGTACCCGAACCAACCCTACACCCTACAAAAACATGGCGGCCAAATATCGTCTGCTGATCACTTCGATTAAAGAATATACGTTACAATGGATATTAAGGGAGACGACTTCACACAAGCCATTTTAAAATGTACAGTAACACAGCGGAAATGTAATAATACTACCATTTTATAACCACCAAGTTAAATAAATTATAAAATTGACTGAACTAGTAAGAACAATCTAGCGGTATACATCACCTTGTTTCTACGAATATATAATAATATTTTTCACGTTTGGCACTTGTTATACATTTGGGAAACTAATACTTCGTTTACGTATAACCATAGAAAACGTATTTTCATGCCACTATTTGCCACATAATAAACTTAACTACGGAAGGTGAAAGCGAATGACGAACCTTGATGATGCAACGTAAGTTCCCACGTCATTGCTTATATTTGCTCCGTACTTATTACTATTATTATTGTAAAATTGGCGCTGCGCCATTATCTACGTCATTTCAGAGAACATGACGACGGAATTACCCCCCACCACTTATGTAGGGTCGACTGAGAAACGCATGTAGGGGCCTTTTGTTATGTAGGGACGGATATGTAGGGTGGACTAAGAATACGGCCCAAAGTAAATGCATTTTGTATGACTTAAGGAACACCATGCCCTCCTTCCTAGCTTCCCACCTAGGCCCTCCTTCCACCCCTCCTTACTCTATGAATATGAGATCATACTCTGCCTCTATCCTGTATTTGTACCTAACGATGTCGCACAGTGACGAAACTGATTGTCACTAAAATCATACTTGGAATTTACAAAGTTTTTTATTTTACATGGAGCAATTTCACCAAGTCGCGCCTGAAGGCCTGTTTACACGATACATTAACACGCACGAGTTAATGTACGTTTGCGTGAATGATTTTTGTTGACCGGAACATGTACGAATGCATGAACCAAATTAGAACATGTTTTGTTTTCTGTGCATGCATTCGCACAAGTTGGGAGGTTACACGGTGAATTTTGGCGTTCATTATCGCGTTCATACATTTAGACATTAACCCGTAAGTGTTAATGTACCGTGTATACCGGCCATCCATCAATTTTAAAAAAAGTAAAGGAACTTCTTATAATTGGTTTCTTTCAAAACACAAGACTTCTCCTTCGCGACTATTAAATCCAATGGAAACGACTTGAGGACGACCTAAGTTTTGGCGCAGCATGTCATCACCTGGTAATGACCTAGGTTTCAACGTTGAATATCATCATCTAGCGATGGTGACGTCATCAGATAATGATGTGTAATTTTGAAACCTAGGTCGTCCTTTAGTAAATTTACGTGGCATTACAAAGTGTTACTTTTCACTATCTTAAATCGATTCCATGGAGTCACGCCCGACACAACGGAATTTCCACTAATTCAGGGTAGGTGTGCCCGCGAATATTAAATCCTCAAGTCGGCCTCATAATGTGTCGTCGCCCACCGTGCATTTAAATGGGTTTACTGAAGTCGCCACTCGCGTCGCTACCGGACAAATTGATCCGAGTTTCACCGGCAAATAATGGTAAGGCCGTTTCACACGGGGCACGGAATTGCGCAGCTTAGAACTGCATGAATTTCTAAAATGGCGTGGAATTGCGCGAATGCATGAACGAAATTAGGGCAGGGGCTATTTTGCCATCTCACGTCCTCGCATTCTCGCATGAGCCCTAGCAATTCACCGCTTTACACGACGCAATTTTGACTGCGCCTTCGTTCACACATCAGATTGTGAAAGAACGTGCCCCGTGTAAAGCGGCCAGTATAATTAGCGGCTTTAACCAAAATTTATATACATGGTAATGTAAACTATCAAATTCATAACTCTTCAATGCCATTCCTCCTAAGTAAAACAATTATGATGAAAAATACAGAAAAAAGTGGATCGCATTGCACTCATCACCGCGCCGCGGACATTAGTGGAACCAGATTAAATTTTGACCGAGATGGCAACAGAAATCAGCCTTCTATTTGGATGGAATTGGGCCTCCTCTAAGCTGTCCCCTTGGCGTGCCATCGGGTGCGTCTGAAGGATTCACACGGGATATGAACCAGGGAACATCCAATCAGAAATCAAGCGCTCTAAACACTAAGCTATTACAATCCCGCGGGCCACAACCAGGCCTAAATCTCTTGTAGCCAGTCTCGAATGAAAAGGAATTCCAAGCACGCAGGTCCAGAAGGTCTTTTTGAGGGTGGATAGGAAAAGCGAAGCCGGCACAAGAGATCATCATTCGGTGGGGATCTTGGTCGGAGTCAACGAACGCCGGTGACGGAGGAACGACTGAGATGGAAGATTTCAGTAATGTATGCATGGGATGGTTTCGGGAGGTGGCTGACGTCACGTCTACGAGGCGGGCATTTCCCTGGGAACAAAAAATCTCGTGCTCTCCCGACGAATCAATTGCGTGAACCTTCCTTGGGTCTTCCATTTCGGGCGGGTAAATTCGTCTCCGTCGATCTTTCGATTAAAGACTCGGTAATCATCCTCAGGACTTCCGTATGAGCTAATGCCGTCTTATTTTATGGGCGTTTCAAAATATATCGGGGTTTTAACGCTTTCTTATATTTATTACACTAAACTTACTGCTATCAAATGAAAGAGAAACTCTATCAGTTTTACTTAGAAGCCTACAAGTATTCAATGTGAGCACAAATCGTCAAACGGTCCAAGTCAAGATGATACGATGGATGCGTGTTCTTCCCAAACGTTTATTTACGTCTTTCGACTAATTGTTGCAACAGCTGCTTAAATCATATTGATCGATTCGGAAAGTTCAGTTGGTAGTGGAGGCACGGATGTTATTATCACTTCGAGGATCACACCCGTACTTAATAAGAAATACACGTTACACTAGAACCTACATTCCGTTTTTGCCCACTGTAAAACACAAAAAACTTTCTGTTCACTTTTTATTGTCGCCATCCATGCTTATACCGCTTTATAAATGCTTTATAATAACTGACGCTGTCTACTGAGAATGTTTAAAACTATTTTTTCTAAATGGAAATTTAGTTAATTGATTAGAGCACAGTGGAACAGAATTTCGAATATCTTGAATATTGTATTGTCGGGAGTAAGTCGGGGATCCAAGTAATTCATCATCAAATCTCAATCTAAATCGAATTATATGCGCTGAGAAAATGTATAAAGTCGCACGATTTCCCACATCGACGGCTAAGTTCTAACAACACGTATCTCAAATTCGGCCGGTTTGAAACGGGCATCTTGAATAAAGCATAATAACTTTTAAAAAAATCTCGTATTTCTATTTCATGTCTGTATTTCGCAGCCTGAGTCTCATACCTGAACTGAAGATGTGACCAGCATAGTCTACGACACGTCATCCTGAAAACAACTTCGACATAGTTAAGTGGAAAGCCATTGAGAGAAATGCAATCCAGCGCTGCGAAAGCTATTTTCCAACTTTTAGAGGTAATTTCATGCCAAATGCGCTATTTCTTGGCTCAACGTGAGCAGGGAATATCAACATTCGATAGTTTGGAGGTTCAGTGCAGTGTTAGGGGGTGTTCATTAATCACGTGAGGTGACTTTGGCGATTTTTGGACCCCCCATTCCCTCCCATAGTGACATATCGCGAGATTTGGCTCGACCCCCTCTACCTAATCTCACGTGAGATTGTTCAAAATGCGTATTTTTGGTGAAAACACGTTCATTGCGTTGGATTTATAAAAAAACAATATATTTGATTGTTTTTATTTAAGATTAGTTAAGACTAGTATTTAAGATTACTGAGATTGCAATTTTACACTTTTTTCGGAAAAAAATTACGTGATACTTGCCAGTATCTACAACATGAGATTCGGTTAAAGTTAGCTTGACTCCTTTCATCCCTATAAACGCCTCACGTAATTACTAGACGCCCCCTAATCAATAAGTAATGATAATGCCTTTTCGATTCGAGAATACTGCTCGGAGTCTCTCCCTATCCTTCGTCGTCGCGAGTGATTTCTTTCCGGATCTCCACGGGAGGAATGCGATGCTGGGTCCAGCGGTGGCGGTGACTGGGGCCGATGGCATGTTTGGAGTCGTGGCACACTTTTTACCTCTCCCATACTGCGGCCCGGAATTCCAGACGTCTCTAGAAGCAATTGCAAGTTTCATAAATCCACATCCACGCTGCACTGCGGATAGTTGAAGCACTACCTTTTCTGGATGTCCTATTTACGGAGATTGGATTGAGGAGCAAAGTTTACGCCGTTTCCATTAAAAACTCCAAATGTGCTCTTCTATTCATTCCGCATCGGCTGGTGGACACAAAAATCAGGCTTTTGGTGTTCTGTTTTTTTTGAGATTTTAAATTAAAAATCCTCATTCTTACACGAGAAATTTTGGTCTAAACATATGGAAAATGTTAATTGGTACCACATAATATGCGTGGTTTGGGCCATAAACTAATACGATGTTCCTTATGCCTTGGGGATTCTGATAAGAATAAAACTTCATAAAACTTCGGCTCGTAACCGGACTAAATTTTGAGGTATTAAAAAACGGAAGTCAAATCACGTTAGTTACATGAAAATGGCGCTACTGTCGGCTAAAATAGATGGAAGTGGTATTAAAGGTCAAAATAAAAGGATTGCATTATCTGCTCCCATATTGAGCGTTTTATCAGCGATTTCATTCACCTTTTCCATGCTTAAATCTTACCTACAACTTGAACAACCATGGCTTTCCCCCACTAGTTTTGATCCTGGGTACGCCCTTGCTGTCAACGGAATTTTGCAGAAGAAATTCTCATTTCAATTCTTCGGTCCATTGTGGAAAATAAAAATCACTGATACTTCTAAAACTTCTTAAAGACTAGGCTGCCGGTATACTATTTCTAACAATTTTTCTTCCGCATTCTTCATAAGTCGAGGAAGAGGTTAAAACCCATGGTAATAAAGGATTGAAAAGGTGCAGATTAAGGGGTATTCCACGGCATATATCAACTTTCCCCACACGGCGACTTCGAACCGAACCAAGCGGTTTTGTAGTTGGGCACTCAAAATTGATTTCTCTATCGCTTGTCATTTTTTGCGATATCATTGGCGGTGACAGCCTGTTCAAAACTCTCCATTGTTTTTGCAACATGTCTCGGAGTTCTACAGCTTTCTTTTCACGTAAAAATTCAAGAAGGTGCCTTTTGACACACATCTACTAAGGATCATAACTTTTCCTCATCTGCGAAAGCATTAATTAATTTTATATAAGGGGAAACTACGACATACAAAAGACGATAGAAGCACACATAAATAGCCAAGGTGATGCGGGAATGTACTTAGTGAAGTATATTTTGATTATATCACCAAAAAAGGCTGAATAGAGGAAATAGATAATACACAAATGATTATTCTGGTAGATGTTACTGGCCGTAACAAGATTAGTTAACCTTCTTTGAATATTTCCCAGTAAGTCAAAAAAAAAACTATTGTAGCTAATCCCAAAATCAACAATCCGCATGTAAAAAATAATTAGGACTGGAGGGGGCATCTGGAATCAAAGATAGAATTAAGTATAATCATAGAGGAGAATTATCCTCAATTCACGTAATCATTACCATTTTTTTAAATATTACTTTTTTGTCATGAACAAAATTGGGTCGATTGCTTCAGAGTCAACATATCTGATACCTATAATCAACATTTTGGAACTAAAATGACATAGTTTTTCATGATTTTCCCATTTGTATTACTACTTGAATTGACTTTCATGCCATCTCTACGTTCATTTTATATCGTATTCCCAAAATTGGTAGCGTTCTTGGTATCTATATCTCAACAAGGAGCATTATTTTGACAGAGTCGTACTAGCACAATTTGAATTTTCAAAATGGTAGTAGGTATGAATTTGAAAATTTCGTCCATCATTTGGGCTTAGAATAAAGTAGTAATATTTTCACTTGGGCTCGCAGACAGGTCATCAGTTGGGAGTGCGGATTTAGAAATACCATTGTAGAAATTTCTTCATGCTTCCTTATCGCGGTATAAATCAGTTCATTTATCAAGTTGGATACTCTCCTTGTAACCTTCATTTTCAACCAATTTTAAGGCGCAAAAACAGCATGTTGTTTCTCCTAATAAAGTACAGTAATTCCAACATTACTGGGACTAAAAGAGCGTTTTCAATGTGGGAATGGCAGGTAAGCCGGGGTCATTCGCAGGATGCCCCATGTAAATCTACCTAAACTGCCAGAATAACTTAAATAACTATAATAAATCTTTTTCCTAATTTTGGAGATAGGTCACCAATAAAATAAACTAATACTCTGTCGAACATCTATCCGTGCATCCTCAGTGCTTTAAAGATTTAACAGATGTACGCATGTAGCCAAAACAATGCGAAGATTTTACCTTTATTGAAATGGAAAAGTGCTCGAATCGTTATCATTATTTTATTTTTGTGTTGGTGATATTTTTAAAACCTCAAGCCCAGAAGACACACGAATAAATGTCTTCGAATCGTTATAGTAATTTGTGACGGTAATACTTGTAAACTTTCACTCAACACACGTATAAATGTCTAAACGTCAACAAAAGCAAATTATTTTATTACAAATCTCCAAATTAGAATTAAATATATAATTTTAACTAAAACGGTAAAAATAATCTTCATTATTTGATAACAACAGGCTCGGCAGAACTCAAATGTGTGATTCTCAATTGATACCACCGTGGGCAAGTATCAATTTAGGGTTCCTTTGTAGATGCATTGCTTGAGTTGATTTCGGATTTTTTATTCTCCATAAACTCGCTTATTAACTACGTGCACCGCGATAGCCTTGAGGTGGTAGTCTCTTAAGTTGTTAGTTCCGTGTGTTTCCACGGGTCAAAGAATAGATCCCAATCAACGTGTCCTTCCCACGCTATTCAAGGCGGTCTGAGATATGGTCGATTATTTGTCTGTTCAAGCTGCCGGATAATTGGGCCAGGCTAGTTCTCTGTGGTTAGAGAAGACTAGGCTAATTTTGATCGGCACTATCATTTCGGAAGGGATATTTCCGTCATTATGACTTCCATTTATACCTTGCACCAATAGTGTATTTTGCGAAATGGCTATGCCTACATGTAATCGCTTGTTCGCGTCAATCCGCTTTATATTCCTCTTATTACTTACAATAATTACTTCTTTAAATTACAAACTACATTGGCTTTATTGCTTCAGATCTCGGATACCCCGAGTAGTTAGCAAATAAACGGAGATGCTTTTCATTACTATCCCCTTGTAGTATTATTTGATTTGCCATTAAAATCATTAGCTTATCAAAGTAAATAATTTAAATAATGTTTTTCATTTCCATCCCCAAATACAATAATTTAATTTGCCGTAAAATTCAATTGGTTATCGAAGTTAATAATTTAAATAATCTGCCGACCAACCATTTTGTGACCAATTTTAAGGCGTTATAATAGCGTATTACTTCATTTCTTTCTCAGCTCAATCTCGTTACTTTCAAACGTTGAAAAATGCATAATTTATGTGCCATGAAATATCAAGGTGATAATTTTATATTTAACTATTATTACTTAAAATACTTAATTCTTTAACTCATAAAATAAATTGGCTTTCCTGCTTCAGGTCTCGGATACCATGAGTCGTCAGGAAATAAACTGAGATGTTTTTCATTACTATCCCCCAGTAGTATTATCTGATTAGCCATTAAAATACTTAGCTTATCTAAGTAAATAATTTAAATAATCTACCGACCAACCATTTTTCAGCCGGCGTTTTTTAATTTTTTAAGGCGTTAGAATGACGTTTCATTTCAATTCTTTCTCAGCTCAATCTCGTTACATTCAAAAGTTGAAAAAGACGTAATTTATGTGCCATGACAACTTCAAGGTCTATACGTAAGTTTAAATCGAGTAATTCGTCACTAAAAAAGACAAAAAACCACCAGCGGAGAGGGAGTGCACCAGTCAAAATTATTTTTCAGCTGGGAAAGGAAACTTTTAAACTCTAAGGACGTGTTGCTTAAGAATGTTTTATTATTATTATAGATATTTTGAAGATATAATTTGTTTGTGGAGGGGCAGCAAGCGACAATTTGACCGATTTTCATCCCTTTTTAAATGGCCTCCACCAGAAAATTACGTTAACCACCGAAGTAGGAGGACCAATTTTAATTTTTTTTAACTTGAAAATTTCCATTGAAAATAACAGGCACAGGTTATCCATTTACAGAAAACCCACCCATACTGATGCCATAATATCCAACAACTTATGTCATTCCTATTCCCGTAAACACGCGTCCTTTCAGGCTATGGTTCATGGCCTAGTTAACATTTCCTTTCGGGAAACTGTCTTAAACATGAATTAAATACTAAACGACAAATTGGTTATAACAACGGATACGAGCAATATTTTTTCACACGGAATTTAAATAGGAAATTAAAACATATTGCTTACTCCTATTCAAATTCCTTGCTTCCCGTCGAACCTATCACTTCAACAAAATGGTGTAAAATACCCTTTATCGGCTCTTTATCCAATATTTTAACCCAAGCCATCCCTAAAAATAAATACAAGGTTGCCTTTTATAATAATAACACCTTGGGAAGATGATAAAAAATGATAAAGATATAATTGAACCCAAATTAAAATCTGGTATTTATATATTAAAGGGTAACAATTAAGATTCTTGCTATAACGGCCAAACGGGACGAAACTTCAAGACAAGCACGAAAGAACACAAGGGATGCTGGAAGAACAAGGATGATACGTAAGCCTTCGCCCAGCACCTCTTGGACATCGGGCACCAAAGCAGTTTCGATCCAGAAATACTCCATTTTACCGGGGAAGGAAGTGGGATGGATGCCTTAAAAATTCGGGAGATTGCAACAAACGGAAACCTAGTGAACGACTTAACCTTTCCCAATGAACTACATATACCCCTTATTACTCATTACCCTCCCAAAACCCGAATGACATACTTTTCCCCCCTTCCCCTCCAGAAATTACAAATCCCAGCTTTGAACCAACACCCCCCTCCATTAAAAACCATAGTATATGTATAACTGTCCTCACCATATTTTTGATATTTTATATTCTTGATAATGGTGTAACAGCAGAAACCGGTTGGAATTTTTAAAATATATTTTGGAAGTATCAAAGTGTCTTCCATTGATAATATTTGACCACGCACAAGCTTCAAGTTTCGATTCAACCATAATTATTGTGGCAGCTATCTATGCATCCATTAAAAATTACAGAAGAACAGAAAACATAGGCAAAATATTTCCTGAATTCAGATTAAAATGCATAATACATTTTTGATGTTGAATGATTTGGTGCTTTCCCGGCGAATCTTGTTGATGAAGTCTTCTCGGGAAATCAGCCTGGTCAGGATGGACATTGCTGCCAATGTTTAAATGGCCTTTCAATGTCCTATAGCGCAATCTTTAGCAGGGCTAGTTTAAAGTGTACCGGGACTAGCCGCGGTGATAACTTTTTAAGCTACCGAGGCGTCATTCTTCCCTGTGGATATTTTCGGACACTACCGGACTAGGTGTTACTGGACTGCTGAGCATATGATGCCACAAGCAGTCCAAATCGTGCGCACATTGCGGGTGACTCCCGTAAAAAGTTATCACCGCGGCAAGTCCCGGTATACTTTAAACTAGTCTAAACTACTAAACTACTACTAAATACTAAACTAGCTTAACTGGCTAAAGCACTCGACCGGAAATCGGGGGATCCGGGTTCGAATCCCGGTCAAGGCGAATGATTTTTTTCTCTGTGGATCTTTCGCACTTTAGCAGGGCATTTCGCTCTGAAGACGATGGCAGAGAAGGCCATTGAAACGTTGGCAGCAGTGTCCATATTGACCCGGCTGATTTCCCAAGAAGACTCATCAACATTGTTCAGGGTACTTAGAAGCCCAATTGGGTTATAATGGTTAAAAATACATGCATTTTGAGGCTATCTTTCTATTATATGCATGTAGTTCCTTTTCAGTTTCACGGTAACTGTACGTTTCCAAAGCTGGAAACTTTCTCGTTAGATCCTATTGATGTGAATAGGTAATGAATAAAATTCTGCTCCGTTATCCCGTAGCATGAAGGTGGCTTTCTTTATGAACAGTTGCCAATTACTCACTCCGTATAAAAAATGACACCGAGACTGAGAAAATGTACGCTGGGTTCCTTGCGGGATCTAGGCGGGGCATCGCAGAGGCATCTCCGGCATGCGGTTCCGATCTTTTTATAGCTGTGTATGTGTTCCTTGGCGTGCGGTCAGCCGCGAACCCAACCCCTTGACGTCCGCAGCGGGTAATATTAATCGATTCCGGGTAGTGAGGCATGATGATTTCCGTCTGGACCGGTCAACACGCAAGGCGAAAGGAAACGCAGGATTGAAGTGTTCCTTTAACAGGAAGAATTGGCATGTCTTTCATACGGATCGGAGAGTAATTGCCGTAATTAGTGAATTCATTTCTCCAGTTTTATTTTTTGGTCTGCTCGAAATTTACTGCCCACCAAATTAAGGAGTCAAGATTCATTTAATAACGCGATCTTCGCTTCAGTTAAATAGCCCACCTTTTAACCCATTATAAACCAATGTTGTAATTAAGTGACATCAAAATTGTATAAATTTTCAAATTTTCAGGAAAGATTTAAACTACGTGTTCTTTTGTATTGTAAAATTAAAAGCATAATATATAGCTGCCATAATAATAATGATTAAGTAGAAATTTTTCGCATTTTAAAAATGAGAAGTCTTGAAATTGAATTTTTCCCAGAAGTTGCTCTGGGTTAGAAAGGGTGGAATACAATAACGAAAATTTTACTGCTATTACTCTTACCCTTCTCCCGAAAAAATGGGTCCAATGGGCCAATCGCTCCATGTTGTTTTATCACAATTTATTGAATAGAATCACTCATGACAGAATACATGTTTCCAGCTTTGGAAACAAACAGTTAAGGTAAAACTAAAAAAAAAATTCTAGTCATATAACAGCGATTGAATTAATTTTCTATACCCTAACTTACGATTTATTCCGTTTATTTTTTTATTTTCTTCGGAGGATTTTACGTAAAAAATTGCAAACTTCTGTTCTCTTTTCCTTCCTCAGTCATAATCGGCAACAACTCTCACTCTCTTTTTCTTCATTTCTCGTGTTCTCGTCTTTCACTTCTCTGACAACATCGAGAATAAAAGGTAGTGAGGGCTTTCATTTAGGCCATATGTTCACCCAAAAACCCAAGTTAAAAAACCCAAACTATTCACCCAAAACCTCAATACCTAACGGCTAACCCTAGGTCTCAAGTTATACCTAGGTTCTACTCTCCCTTCAACCGCAGGAGTCGCACAACATGCAACTACATAGATAAGTGACCAATCAACGCTGGATGTATTTTTTAAAAGTTCCTGACCAGATGTTCAGCATTTTCTATATTCCACATACCGGGAAACTTGCAGGTCATCGACGGTTAGAAATTTTCAATGGGGCAAACATGTATTTTCACTGAAATTCGCATTAAAATATTCTTCGGCATATCACACGAGTGATGACTCTTTCAATATTAACAAAAAGTTGCGCCTAAGTTGATTAAACATTTCTATAGGTAATAGAAGCGGGTGTGATTTGGTGGAAATCCTTTATCGCAGGAGTTTAAGGAATAAAAATTTTGGTATTTCCACATGGTGATTTATTTTTTCTGACCATGGTTTCGTTATAGCGTAAAATGTACAGAGTGAAGGGGACAAGGCGACTTTTGACACTGAAAATGTTACGCTGTAACGAAACCATGGCCAGAAAAAAATAATCACATGTGGAAATACCACAGTTATATTCCTTCAACTTCTAAGGGAAACATTTTCATCAGAAAATTTGAAAATTCCTCAGAGTTAAATGTTTTGTTTGTGGGAATCATCTACTAATATTAATCCACATTTGCCTTTTATGGCAAATAAATTTTATTATTCGTGAGTATATTCAATGGAAACACCGACAAATGAGTGGATCACGAACTCGTCTTCATCCTTCCATTACTTCACCCATACAAGCCACCGTTCCGCTCCAGTAATGAACCAAAAATGTACCACAAAATCCTCAAATGAGCTAAGTTAATTAAATATCTAAGGAACATATTTGTCATTTTTTTCTCGGCCAACTGAGCATGTAACGGGTCTCTTCGGAGCTTATCTTTCTTACAAATGGAAGAAAGGTGTAGGTCGTGCATGGAGGAGCACCGACCGTTAAATATTTGCTCAACTTTTCCAGCTTTTTCAGCCCTCGCCTTAATGGAACGGCGGATTCCGCTACTTCAGATGCGCAGTCATGAATCTTTCAATATGCAGTGTTTTTAAATTTATTCTGCAGTTTTTTTAGACTGGTCTTATGCAAGAACTTTGTAACGCCAGGGTAATGTTTAGTCTCCGTTACGTTTTACTTTCGAACCACCGTTTTGCTGAAAAAACCCGAGGTCTGTAAGAAAAAACTTGATTAATTTAAGCAAAGTTAAGCAAATCAACCATGTTTATAATCCTCCTCAGGCAACTTAGCGTTTAAAACCTTAACATTGTCAATGTTCTAGCCCGTACTCATGATTAATCTATTTTATAATCTAATAAGTAACATCAATACCATTGATTGACCCTGAATCGTTTGCGAATACATCATTGGTATTTAGGAACTCGTCATTCTGTCATAGAGCAGCACTCCGCCGCGCCGCCGAGAACTGATACTCGCGGCGACTAAATCCCAAAATACGATCGTTCATCTTCGTCAATTTACTCAGTCAAGAATGAATACTGATTATTTAAAATTTATTTATCATATTTTAATGATTAGACCTTAACTTATACTCATCATTTAATCACCACACTTACCCAGTCCCCTAGCCTTACTGTGAATTGAAGAGGGAAGTTCAATGTGAGAGGGTAACGGGTGGAAGTGATTAGAACAGACCAATTCTCAAAATGTGCTCCACATAAATCTACGATAATTCATTGCGTTCCATAAACAAACGTATTAATAAATCGAAACGTCGAAAGGTGATATGGAGGACCTCACCCGGTGAGAAACCCGAGAAATATTCAATGCAAACACACTTTAATTTACGAGGATAACTTTGCAATAGAACAAGTTGTGTTCGAAATATGAGTCTTCAAACTGGGGTGACCGATAATACTGCTGTATGTGTCGCACTTTGTATTATCAAAAGGGGGATTTTTTGGTTTTGAGAACCGCAATTATAATTCGCTAAATCAGAGTTTGGAGTGATTGGTTGGTTACTATCAAGAAGGATGGACCCCCGGATATGAAAATGACGAGACGACACGGCATAGGCGAGAAAAAGGTGGAAGATATTATCATTTTCCAGGAGCTCTTAAGATGTGGAAGAGAACGTGTTTTTTACTCGCTTTGACCTTGACTCCTTGAACCTTTCTTTCCTACCACAGAAAATGGGAAAATTATTCCGCTAGGAACGCTGAGGTAAGGCGAAGGTGTTCCTCATCGAGGCTGGGAGTCAAACCTTTTATATGGGAAGCTCTCTCACTCTCCTGTGGCGTCAAGCTTGTAGTCCGAATATGTTGATTCTAAGGGCCCGACAGACTTAGGGATCCCATTTGACAAAGAGTCAAATGAAATTCCTATTTGCGATAGTGCTCCAAAATCACCACATTCAGACTAATTTCTTGATGTCACAAGTTCTGTGCCCAGACTATCTGTATATGTAAGAGGTTGCTGGGAGCTACTAGAGTGGTGGAGGCTAGGTGCGAGGCTTAGATTGCACGACCTATTCAAAACAGATATCTTTCAAAGAGTTTAGGTCCAACGTGAACGATAAAATTCGAAAAATATTTTTTCGGACGGATAGCTTTAG